>NC_056739.1:1717508074-1717685574 GCF_019279795.1 Protopterus annectens | reverse complement strand
TACACACTATAAACTACTCAGAGGGGTTGCCTAGACACACGGGAACAATGGCAGGAAAAATGAGACCAACAAATAAGGGTAATCTAGTACATCACATGACACAGTAAGAGCACTTCTGACAAAACTACCAAAGACCATCCTTGGTGTGTTAATTATTGTGCTAAACCCCAAAGAATCAATCTGCAATAAGAGCCACAGGACCCCAAAAGAGAAGAAGGCTGAATCCAGAAATACAGACACCTGGAAAAAGACCTGAACTCCTACAACTGTTGCCTAAACAATAATGCTTGGCAAAAATGTAAACAGGATCCAGTTCCCCTTGTCACAGGCATCCATAATGGAGACATTTCTGAAGCAAACCACCACCACACCTCCAGTGGTGTGGCTCTCAAGTGCAGCATTTTACAACAGGATGTGTGCCACCTTGTAGGAAAAGATATGTTTAGCTACCTGTCTGCTATATGGGGCAGAAGGACAAAACGCTGACTGGGACCAATAGGATCTGAGACAGACTAGCAATTCAGGCAATGGAGATGATGGCTGGCAACAGTAAGTAACTTGACACAGTCTTGCCCATCGGGGGTACAGGAAGGTTGTCCAGCTTACTAGAGACACAAAGGTATGTGGCAGCTGAAGATGTGTGCTTGGCTATGCCAAGCTGCAACTATGAAGAAGCCTTCATTAAACCTATGGGGGAATGAACAAACACACAGGGAACGCACAGCAAGCTCTCACATTTTCATACACATCAGGAACAAGGGAGCATGAATACCAGCTGCAGGAAGACCAGCTCGTGTTCTAGCAATGGAAAATGACTGGACATGGCTATTCCAGGGGCCTGAAGGTCAGCAGGTATGAGGCATGTAATGAAGATTACAAAAAGGAAATGCAGTTGGCAATTCACTTGAAAAGGGATCGACTGACAACTGCAAAAATGACAGTTTTCTCTAATTGTTGCCAAGACAAAGTACAGTTTTGTACCTACCATAAATGTAGATGTCCGATAGGTATGCATCTGCAGTCATAACATATGGGTTGTCCTGCCTCAGGCAGTCCTTCGGTCGGCCGGATTCCAAAGTCTGGGTCTGGCCTCGGCTGATGTCGCACTTTCCCCGACGTCAGAGCGTCTGGGGTATAAAAGCATCAGCCGACGCCATTTTCCTCAGTTTTTCTTGCCCCAGATGCCAGGTGCCCTCTAGGAAGGCTAAATTTGGATAAATGCTGAAAAGTTCCAAACATTTGCAAATTATATACATGAATAAACAAACAAATACACCATAATAGATTCCCCCAGCTAGCTAGAAGAGGGGTAAGCACCCTAGGAATACCACAGAGGGGAAGGAGGGAGGGTAATCCTGATTGCAGATGCATACCTATCGGACATCTACATTTATGGTAGGTAGCTTGGCAAATGTATGCACGGAGCTCCAAGTAGCAGCTTCTAAAATGTCCTTGGTAGCCACCCCCCGTAGGAAGGCTGTAGTGGTGGCCGTGGCCCTTGTGGAGTGAGGCCTGATATTTTCAGGAACTGTCTTTCCATGAAAGGAGTAGCAAAAGCGAATGCAATTTCCTATCCATTTTGAAATTGTCTGTTTGGAAATTGCTCTTCCTTGCACCCCAGTTGCATATGCTACAAAAAGTTGGTCAGTTTTTCTGGTAGTTTTTGTTCTGTCCAAGTAGTAGCGTAGTTGCCTGTGTATATCCAGGGTGTGCAAAAGTTTTTCCCCTTTATTCTGTGGATTAGGGAAGAACGTAGGCAAGTGAATAGCTTGGTTCAAGGATACCCTAGATACCACCTTTGGCATAAAAGTCGGATTGGTTCTTAGTGACACACTGTCCTGTTGGAAAATAAGAAAAGGCTGCACTGCCATTAATGCTTGTAACTCAGATAACTCTTCTTGCTGAAGTGATTGCCAGAAGGAATGCAGTTTTCCAAGATAGAAACTGTAGATCCGCTGATGCTGCTGGTTCAAAAGGAGGTAGTGTCAGTTTTTCCAGCACAAAGTTGAGATCCCAGGCAGGTATAGGGGGTCTTATTGGAGGTTTAACATTTTTGATCCCTCTCAGAAACTGTCTGAGGAGAGGGTGTGAGAAGATAGGCGGATCCACATTGTATTCTGCTGAAATTGCTGAAGCATGAATCTTAATGGAAGAATAGGACAGGCCATTGTGGAACAATTCTGCTAAATATTCTAGGATATGTGCTAGGTTTGCCACTGTGACATCTGTGTCCTTTGATGTGCTCCAAATGAGAAATCTCTTCCATTTAGCTGAGTATGTCTTCCTTGTGGAGGGCCTGCGAGCCTCCAGGATAATGTCCTTCACCCTCTGAGATAAGACAGTTTGATTGGGATTTAAGGAATTTTCCAGGCAGTTAACTGCAATGTTTTCAGGTTGGGATGCAGGGTCTTGAAATTGTTCTGCGTTAGAAGAAGAGGCCAAAGGGGGAGAGGCCATGATTTTGCCTGAGACATGCTTCTCAATAGTGGATACCAGTGTTGTCTTGGCCAGTCCGGAGTTATTAGTATCACTTTTGGCTGTTCCTCCCTGATCTTCAGTAGAACCTTGTACATCAATGGGAGAGGTGGGAAGGCATATACTGTTAGGGCTTTCCAGCTGAAGGAGAGAGAGTCCACCCTCCAAGCTTGTGGGTGGTATGTCCTTGAGCAGAATGTCTTCAGTTGATGATTGAGTGGGGAGGCGAACAGATCTATCTCTGACATTCCCCATGTCTTTGTTATGAGTTTGAAGATCTGTGGGTGCAGCATCCATTCGTGTGCATCCATGGTAGTTCTGCTTAAGCTGTCCGCCAGTGCATTTTCTCTCCCTGGCACGAATTGGACCTGTAGTTGGATATTGAGATTCAGGCATAGATCCCACAGATTCATAGCCATCCGGCATAGAGGGTAAGAATGTGTGCCTCCCTGTTTGTTTATGTACCACATGACCGTGGTGTTGTCTGTCGTTATTAACAGATGTCCTTGTTGGAGGAAGGGTTTGAATGCCTCGATTGCATGCCTCACTGCCAGCATTTCCTTTTGGTTTATGTGCATGCTTAGCTGCCCTTGAGGCCATAGGCCTTGGATACATTTGTCCTCCATGTGTGCTCCCCATCCTTGGTCTGAGGCTTCCGTGGTGATGGTCTGCCTTGTTTTTGGTTTGTTGAAAGGTAACCCTCTGTTGGACTGGCAGGCCTGAGCCCACCACAGGAATTCCTTTTGAAGGCATGGAATGATTGGTATCATGGTTTCTAGACTGTGACTGTTGAGACCATACACTCCTTAGGTACCATTGTAATTTCCTCATATGCAGTCTGGCATGTGGGATTAGAATTATGCAGGATGCCATGTAACCCAGGGCCTGCAGGATTTTCCTTGCAGTAAGCTGAGTTTGTCTTGTCAGAATCATGAAGTAATCTGGAAGGTGTTTTTGCTTTTCTTCTGTGAGAAAGGCCATTTGGGTGTTTGTGTCCAGATCTGCACCCAAAAAGGTTATCTTTTGGGATGGTACTAGTCTTGACTTTTGGATGTTGACTGTGTATCCCAAGGTCTGTAACAGGTGTATGGCATAGGCCAAGTCCTTTAACAATTTTTTCTTGTTGTCCGCTTGTATTAGGCAGTCGTCCAGGTATGGATAAATTTGAATTCCCTGTAGTCTGCAATGTGCAATTACTAATGCCAGGCATTTCGCGAATACTCTGGGCGCAGTAGATAAGCCAAAGGGCAATGCTGAGAATTGATAATGCTCTGATCCTGCAAGAAATCTGAGGTGTCTTCTGCAACTTGGTCAGATAGGGACGTGCAGGTATGCCTCCTTCAGATCTAGAGTCACCAGCCAAGACTCCTTGCCCAACATGGGAAGAAGTTGCTGTAGGGTCAGCATTTTGAATTTTGGCACAATGAGATAAGTGTTCAGTGCGGGCAGGTCGAGAATAGGCCTCCATTGATTTTCTTTTCTTGGTATGTATAGTCTGGAGTAAAATCCTTGGCATTGTTCTGAACATGGTACCTTTTCTATAGCTTTCATCTGAAGTAAATTGCTGATTTGTCTTAAAGCCTCTGCCTTCTGATTTGGTGGAAGGTTTGGCATTCTGCTTCTTTTTGGCAAAGTGTGGAAGTGAAACCTGTATCCTTTGTCTATTATTTGCAATGTCCATGTATCCTTTGTAATATAATGCCAGTTTTTTGAGAATAAAGCCAGCTTTCCACCCAAGGGTGCTTCCAGTTGATCCCTGGTAGGCGGAATCAGAGTCAAGTCATTGAGTCTGTCCTGTAGTAGTGGTTGTCGTTGTAGCTGTTGCACTACTCCTCTGGTTGGCAGGCTGCCACTGACAGCCTCTGTAGGAGCCCTTCGATTGACCTCTGCCTCTAGGGCGCCTGTTCCTGCCTCTCTGGGCTCTGTCCGAGTCTGGAAAGGACCAATTCTTTGTAGGCCAGTTTCTGCTGAATCTCGGTGGTTGAACTTGCAGGAAATCTTTAACTGTTTGCACAGATTTTGCTTTTTCTTCAACCTTTTTTAGAATCTCCTGTGCAGGGGAGCCAAATAAATTTTGTTTCTCCATTGGAGCATCGAGGAGTTTAGCTTTGACATGGTCTGGCAAAGATTGCTCCTTCAGCCAGGCATGCCTACAAATAACTGCCCCAGTCATAGCTGATCTAAATGAAGCCTCCAGTGCATCATAGCCACATTTTAAGAAATGATTACTAACCTGTTGTGAGTTATGTACCAAATCCTGAAGGGATTTACGGTCTAGGGGTTCAGGAGAAGAAAGTTTCTTATTCAGTTCATCTAACAAACACTCTTGGTACTGTATCATATGGAATTGACAGTTTAATGCCCTGACAGAAAGAGTTGCAGATGTATACACCTTCTTTCCCCATCTCTCTAAAGCTCTAGACTCTCTTTCAGAGGGAAGGGTTTTTTTGGCAGTAGCGGCTGCAACCCCTTTAGGGCCCTGAGAAATAGTTTCTGGGTCTGCGGAATGGGCTTTATACAGATGGACATGAGAATCCGGGACCCTGTAATATCTATCAGGTTTGGCAGGGGCCGGAGGAAGAGTATCAGGGGCTGTACTGACATCAGTGTACACATCATCAATTACATTTAGAACAGGAGGTATAGCTAAGGGCCTATGCTGAGGCAAATGCAAAAAGGTCCTTAATCTTTTTCTAGAATCAGAGAAATCCTGACCTTGCCATTGAAAGTGCTCTCTCATGGAGTGTAAAGTCTCCCCGAAGGAAAATTCTTCAGGAGGGGAGGCCGAAGGGATAGATTCCTCTGCATCTGAATCCTCATAAGGCGAGTAAGCCCCTTCCTGGTGGTCTGACAACTCAGATCCATCCGTGGAATCATCTGGGGAGTGTGGTTCAGAGGGGTCAGTCGTGGGCCTTTTGTCTGGAGGAGGTTGAGAGGCCCTGTCTGGGTGAGGTTGTGAACCCCTAATTAAGGAGATAAGGTCCTCAGCAAGGCTGAGGATCTGTGAACTAGAAGAAGGCCTCTGGGGTGTAGATTTGGCAGGCAAAGCTTTTGAAAGTTTGGCAGCTTTAGCCCTAGAAAAGGCCTTAATGGACATAGAAGCTGGGGGCCTAGCTGCCCCACGTGCAGGGGTAGAAATGTCCAAAGGTATGGTGTCGGACAATTCCTGAACACTAGCTTCGGTAGGTAGTTCTGAAGCCGACTCAGCCGGGGCCTCTCGGTGGTCGGAAGTATGGTTTCGGAAGAAGGAAACGCAGAGGACTCGGTTTCGGCTGAAACCGAGACACTCGCGGTAGGCCTAGCCGTGGTTAAAGCCGAAACCGCGGGCCGCGAGTGTCGGTCCTTTTCCTTGCGTTTTTTGACCATATGCAAAGTCGGAGTCTCCGACGGCATTTTATAAGCAAAAGCAGCTCCAAAAAATTCCTCTGCAAACTCCGACCGACGTCTAAGAGTTAGTCGGTTGAAGGAGGCACAGGCTAAACAGGCCGATACGTCGTGGTCTGGGCCTAAGCAAGAAAGGCAGTAAGAATGGAAATCCTTATGAGGTATTGTTTCCCACAAGTTAAACAATTATTTACTTTGTCTGACATCGGCTGAGGCAAGAGAGAGTCCCCAACGGGGTACTTAGCTTTTTTCGAAGTCTTCGGTAGCTGAAATCACTGGATCTGACCGACCGGCACTTGCGAACAGCTTCTGCTTCGGGCACCGCGCAGCAAGAAAGACCGAGGAAAATGGCGTCGGCTGATGCTTTTATACCCCAGACACTCTGACGTCGGGGAAAGTGCGACATCAGCCGAGGCCAGACACAGACTTTGGAATCCGGCCGACCGAAGGGCTGCCTGAGGCAGGACAACCCATATGTTATGACTGCAGATGCATCCTTGAAGGACATCAAACAGTTATTCAGTCTTACATAAACTGTGCACCTGTTTCAGGTTTAGTGTGTGAGGGGAGCTTTTTGCCTGGCACAAATAAAAAGGGACAAACTAATTCAAAGATGATTCAGAAATCAACCTGGGGAAGGAAATGTAAGACAGTACAAAGTCACACTACACCTTGTGAAAATAGAGATATTGGGCTTCCTAGAAATAACCTTAGTACACAGAAGTAAAGACCACCAAAAAAGTACAGTTTTGTACCTACCATAAATGTAGATGTCCGAACTGGATAGCATCTGCAGTCATAACAACTGGGTTGTCCTGTCGTCAGGCAGCCCTTCGGTCGGCCGGATTCCAAAGTCGGGTCCGCTTCGCTGATGTCGCACTTCACCCGACGTCATCTCTGCTGGTCTTCGGGTATAAAGGCATCAGCCGACGCCATTTTCCTCAGTGTTTCTTGCCCCAGATGCCAGTTGCCCTCTTGGAAGGCTAAATTTTGGGTAAATGCCAATGTTTCCCAAAGAGATAGAAGGCAAACACAAAAAATAAGCATGTATGTACATATATACAAACAAATACACCACAAGAGACTCCCCCCCACCAGCTAGCTATTAGGAGGGTAAATACCCTAGGAGTACCACAGAGGGGAAGGAGGGAGGGTAATCCTGACTGCAGATGCTATCCAGTTCGGACATCTACATTTATGGTAGGTACAAAACTGTACTATGTCCTTCATGGATGCATCTGCAGTCATAACAACTGGGTAGAATACCATAGCCAACTAGGGAGGAGGACGAATAGATTATGGTGTGGTTAGGATCCCTTGCAGTACAGCAGTGGCAAACCCTGCTCGGGATCTGGAATACAGAGGTAAATTATAATGCTTGGCAAATGTATGCACGGAGGTCCAAGTAGCCGCCTCAATAATGTCCTTGGTTGCCACTCCTCGTAAGAAGGCTGTGGTAGTGGCTGTTGCCCTTGTAGAATGAGGCCTTATGTTCTGTGGAATTGGTTTTCCATGGAAGGAGTAACAGAATCGTATGCAATTTCCTATCCATTTGGAGATTGTCTGTTTGGAAATTGCTTTTCCTTCCCTTCCTGTTGCATAGGCTACAAAAAGCTGGTCAGTTTTTCTGTTACTTTTTGTTCTGTCCAGGTAGTAGCGTAGCTGTCTATGTACATCCAAGGTATGCAGCATTCTTTCCTTCTGTTTTGTGGGTTGGGGAAGAAGGTAGGTAGGTGGATTGCCTGGTTTAAAGACACTCTGGATACCACCTTAGGCATAAATGTAGGATTAGTCCTCATGGACACTATCTTGGTGGAAGATTAAGAAGGGTTGTACTGCCATTAGGGCCTGAAGTTCAGAAACCCTCCTTGCTGAGGTTATTGCCAGTAGGAAAGCAGTTTTCCATGATAGATGCTGTAGGTCTGCTGTTGCTGCTGGTTCAAAAGGTGCGAGTGTCAACTTTTCTAGCACAAAGTTCAAATCCCAAGCTGGCAATGGTGGTTTCCTAGGAGGTTTTACATTCTTGATCCCTCTGAGGAACTGTCTGAGTAGAGGATGTGAAAAGACAGGTGGATCAAAGCTGTATTCTGCTGAAATAGCTGATGCATGTATCTTGATGGAGGAATAGGACAGGCCTGTATGTAGAAGCTCTGCCAAGTACTCCAGAATGTTAGCAATATCTATATTCGACACATCTTTTCCTCTTTCAGCACTCCAAATGACAAACCTTTTCCATTTTCCTGCATAGTTCCTTCTTGTTGAAGGTCTGCGGGCTTCAAGGATAATGTCTTTAACCCTTTGGGAAAGATCTGGATTAGTTGCTGCTATGTGATGTTCCATGCAGTCAGTTGCAACGTTTTTAGGTTTGGATGCATGATGCTGTAGTTGTTCTGAGTTAACATCAAAGGCATCAGGGGTATTGACCACATTTTGTCCCGAGACATGCTCCTCAGCAATGGGTACCAGTGTTGTCTTGGGCCAGTTCGGAGCTATCAGCATTATCCGTGGACGTTCCTCCTTGATTTTTAGTAATACCTTGTGTATCAAGGAAAGAGGTGGGAATGCATATGCTGTCAGACCCTTCCAGCTGAAGGAGAGCGAATCCACTTTCCATGCAAGTGGATGGAATGTCCTTGTGCAGAATTTTTTGAGCTGGTGATTGAGAGGGGAAGCGAATAGATCTATCTGTGGCATTCCCCATTTCTTTGAGATGGTCTTGAAGATGTCCGGGTGTAGCATCCATTCGTGAGCATCCGAGGTGGTTCTGCTTAACATGTCTGCTAGAGTATTCTCCTTTCCCGGTACAAATATTGCCTGTAACTGGATGTTGTAGCTGAGTGCCAGGTTCCAAAGGTCCAAAGTCATTCTGCATAGGGGATATGAATGAGTGCCTCCCTGTTTGTTGATGTACCACATGACTGTGGTGTTGTCTGTCCTTATCATCAAATGGCCTTCTTTGAGAAATGGTCTGAATTTTTGGATTGCCAGTTTTACTGCCAGCATTTCTTTTAGGTTGATGTGCAGGTGAAGCTGGTCCTGCGTCCACAATCCTTGTATGCATTTGTCCAGCATGTGAGCCCCCCATCCTAGGTCTGAGGCGCCTGTTGTGATGGTTTGGCTTGCTTGATAGTTGTGAAAGGGTAGGCCTGGGTTTGACTGGCATGCTTGAGCCCACCATAGGAACTCCTGTTTTAGGCATGGGATTAGTGGAATTTCTGCTTCTAGGCTGTGCCTGTGTTGGGACCATAAATTCTTTAGGTACCACTGTAGTTTTCTCATATGCAGTCTGGCATGTGGAACCAAGATTATGCATGATGCCATGAAGCCCAAGGCCTGCAGAACTTTTCTTGCTGTTAGCTTGTTCTGTTTTGTTAGTGCCAAGAAGTAAAGAGGTAGTTCTTTTTGTTTTTCTGCAGTTAGGAATGCCATCTGTTTTACTGTGTCCAATTCACCAAGAATGTCCTTGTTTGGGATGGTACCAGCCTTGACTTTTGTAAATTGACTGTGTATCCCAGTGCTTGTAGCAAGTAAATGACCCTTTGTAAAGCTGTTGTCAGCTTGCTTTTGTTGTCCCTTGTAGCAGGCAGTCGTCCAGGTATGGATAAATTTGGATTCCCTGTAGTCTGCAGTGGCGATTACTGATGCCAGGCATTTTGTGAATACTCTGGGCAGTAGATAAGCCAAAGGGCAATGCTGAGAATTGATAGTGCTCTGATCCTGCAAGAAATCTGAGGTATCTTCTGCAAATTGGTCGAATGGGGACGTGCAGGTATGCCTCCTTGAGATCTAGAGTTACCAGCCAACACTCCTTGCCCAGCATGGGAAGAAGCTGCTGTAGGGTCAGCATTTTGAATTTTGGGACAATGATGTATGTGTTTAAGGTGGACAGGTCGAGAATAGGTCTCCAACTTTTTTCCTTTCTTGGAACTAGGAACAGTCTGGAGTAGAATCCTTTGCCTTGTTCTGTTATTGGTACTCTTTCCACAGCTCTCATCTTTGTTAATTGCATTATCTGCTGTAGAGCTTCTGTTTTTTGTTTTGGAGGCAGGTTTGGCATTCCTCTTTTGACTGGTAAAGTGTGGAAGTGGAACCGGTAACCTTGGTCTATGGTTTGCAAAATCCACTTGTCTTTTGTGATATAGTGCCAGTTCTTCGAAAATAAGGTTAATTTTCCGCCTAATGGTGCTGCTATTTGTTCCCTGGTAGGCGGAGTTAGAATCAAGTCACTGTGATTGTGTAGTTGTAGTGTAGTGGCTGTGTCTTTGCCTCTGTTATTACCTTGCCACTGTCGTCCTCTGTAGGCACCCCCTCTGGGTTGATTTCTGCCTCTGGAACGTCTATTCCTGCCCCTTTGGGATCTTGTGGAGTCAGGAAAGGACCAATTTTGGCAGGCCAGTTCCTGCTAAACCTTGGGGCTGAACCTGCAAGAAATCTTTAACCGTTTGTACAGATTTTGCCTTTTCTTCCATTTTCTTCATTACCTGCTGGGCAGGTGTACCAAACAAATTGGCCTTATCCATAGGAGCATCTAATAACTTAGCTTTAACATGATCCGGTAAGACCTGTTCCTTCAGCCATGCATGTCTTCTTATCACTGTGCCAGTCATGGCTGATCTAAATGAAGCCTCCAGTGCATCATAGCCACATTTTAAGGAATGGTTACTAACCTGTTGTATGTTATTTACCATTTCTAATACATATTTCTTATTTATCGAGTCATCAGAGGATAACTTTTTAGTTAACTGATCAAGCATAAACTCTTGGTATTGTATCATGTGAAACTGACAGTTTAAAGCTCTAGCTGAGAGAGTAGCAGAGGTGTAAACTTTTTTGCCCCATCTGTCTAAAGACCTGGCTTCCCTTTCAGAAGGAATAGGATTTTTTGCTGAGGTCGAGGCTACTGCCTTAGGCCCCTGGGATATAGTTTCGGGGTCTGCAAGTGGGGCCTTGTATAGGTGATGATGAGTGTCTGGCACCCTGTAAAATCTGTCTGGTTTGGCAGGGGCTGGAGGTAAGGAATCTGGTGCAGTGCAGACATCATTAAATGCATCGTCCACAACAGGGAGGACAGGAGGTATAGCTAAGGGCCTGTGTTGTGGTAGGTGGAGAAAAGTCCTAAGTCTTTTTCTGGAATCTGAGAAATCCTGTTCCTGCCATTGGAATTGTTCTCGCATGGCATGTAAGGTTTCCCCAAAGGAGAATTCTTCTGGTGGAGAAGCAGCTGGAATGGATTCTTCAGCATCTGAGTCTTCATAATTGGAGAAAGGAGCCTCTGGCAGGTCTGTAATATCTGAGTCATCCACAGAATAATCAGAGGACACAGGCTCGGGGGGCTCTGCTCTAGGTCTCTTTTCTGGGGGCTGAGAGGCCCTGTCAGGGTGAGATTGAGATCCCCTAATTAAGGATATTAAATCTTCTGCCAGTGTAAGCATTTGTGAACTAGAAGTGGGCCTGGTTGAGGGGGGTTTAACAGGCACTGATTTAGTAGATTTGGCTGCTTTAGCCCTGGCAAAAGCCTTAATAGACATGGCTGCAGGAGGCCTAGCAGCACCACGTGCTGGGGTAGAGACATCCAAAGGAATGGTGTCTGATAAGTCACTAGTAACCACTGTTGTAGGTAAAATTTCTGAGGCCGATACAAGTAGAGTAGCAGGAACCTCAGTAGTAGTCATTGATTCGGCTGTACTTTGATCAGTTTTCTCGGTTTCGGCCGAAACCGAGACACTCGCGGTTTGCTTAACCATGGTTTCGGCCGAAACCGCGGACCGCGAGTGTCGGTCTTTTTCTTTGCGTTTTTAACAATTTGGGTAGTCGGAGGATCCGACGGCATAATGTACGCAAAATCAGAGCCGAAAAACTGTTCAGCAAACTCCGACCGACGCCTAAGCGTTCGTCGGTTGAAAGAAGCACAGGCCGAACAGGCTGCTACGTCGTGGTCTGGGCCTAAACAAGGCAAACAGTAAGAGTGGAAATCTTTATGAGGTATTTGTTTCCCACAAGTTAAACAGTTATTGACTTTTTCTGACATCGGCTGAGGCAAGAAAGAGTCCCCAACGGGTACTTAGCTTTAGAAGTCTTCGAAGTAGTATTCGGTAGTAGTAATCTCTGGATCTGACCGACCGGCACTTGCGAACAGCTTCTGCTTCGGGCGCCACGCAAGAAAGACTGAGGAAAATGGCGTCGGCTGATGCCTTTATACCCGAAGACCAGCAGAGATGACGTCGGGTGAAGTGCGACATCAGCCGAAGCCGGACCCGGACTTTGGAATCCGGCCGACCGAAGTGCTGCCTGACGACAGGACAACCCAGTTGTTATGACTGCAGATGCATCCATGAAGGACATTAGCATATTCCAAAACAAAAAAAAAATTACAAGTAGCATTTGAAAAACAAATACAAAGTTATTTGCTCACCACAGTGTTTCATCGGTGTTGTTCATTTTCATTTTCGCAACTGCTGGGTTTGTATCTGACCCTCAGATCTGACTCGGCCACTTCTTCCAGATTGTAGAATTCTTGACCTCTCGAGCTCCTCCCTTTACTCAGAATGCTGATTAACTTAACATATCTCAGACCTAGTTTGCTGCTCATATGACTAACACAGCAGTGGAAAATAAGAAAAGAATGGAAGCTGCAGCTCAAACAAGGAGCAGAGGTTCCTCCAATACTCTTCAACCTCTGCAGGAGTAGAAAACTGACTGGGTAGGTGGGTGGGAAGTTGAGGAAAAATGAAAATGGACAACACAGATGGAACATTACGGTGAGTACATAACTTTTTAATCTGATATTATCCATTTTCATTTATTCCTCAACTGCCGAGGCACAGTCTCCAGCTACCTAAATCCTGGGAGGATTCCTAAAGAAGGATATTTCCGATCACTACCAAGCCAAAGGCTGCTCTTCCTTTACAGACCAGTCTAGTTTGTAATAAGCAATAAAGGCATGAGAATTAGCCGAAATTGCAGCTGCATAAACATTATCCACGGAAGTCCTGGACAAAAAGGCTGTGAAGCTGCCACAGACCTGGTGAAGTGGGCTTGGTGGTTTTTAGCAAAGATAAGCCAACTTTTTGATAAACAAAGGTAATGCAATCAGTTAACCATTTGGCCAGAGTAACTTTAGATACTGGTTTGCCTAGTTTTGAATCAAAAAAGGAAACAATTGCTCGGACATTCTTAGATTTCATGCGGAGCTTCCAGGTATGCTTTGCTAGATCATTAGAATACTGTGGCATTCTGAAACAGTGTCAAGTTTATAAGACTGTGTCAAGTTGTTTTTTGGGTGGGGGAAGGTTGAAACAAATGTCTATGCACATCTATCAAATGCAACAAATACTCACCTTTGTAAACCCTATCCTTGAGAAAGGGGGCTTACAGAACAATGCTTGAAGTTCAGACACTCTTCAGGCAGATGTAATAGCAACTAAGAAAACAGTTCTCCAGGTCAAAAATTTTAGATCAAATTTAGCTGAAGGTTCAAGGGGGGCTGAGTCAAGGCCTGAAGTATGATGTTTAAATCCCAGGGAGAGGCTAGAAATAACGTCACACTGATATAATCATCTATGAGTTCACATCAACTGTGGGTATTGCTGAGCTAGGAAGTAAGCCAATTAAAAAAGAGCTGTTAAGTACGTTAATGAATGGCTGAGGGGAAGTAGTAAATACTTATATGTGCGGATGAGTAACGATTAAAGTAGTTTAACGTATGCTTGGTTGGCAAGGGGGGTATATGACTTCGTTCGGGATGCTACATCACACTGTTGGCAAATAAAGCAATTCTGTGGCATAATCAGAAAATTAATAACTATGAGGCATGCATGGGCGCTTGAACCATAGAGCGAGGGGTGCACCCCCCACTTTTGCAGCACTTGCGACCATCTCAACTCGTCATCACGTGCGCAATAACTGTGGGCTTGTTTGAACTGTTTAATTGCAGTTTTGCTGCAGAGTTGGGGATTTTCAGTCTCGGATCTCTTTAATCGCATAACGGCCATTAGACCTGGACCGCTCGCTTGTTTGAACAGTTTAACTGCAGTTTTACTGCAGAGCTAGGGATTTTCAGTCTCTGATTTCTTTTACTGCGTAACTGCCATTTGGGCAGACCTGTTTGAATGGATTTCTTATCTAGTTTTGCAGTTGGGGTGGATTTCTTCACTGCAGAGCTGGGGATACAGATTTCTTTTAACTGCAGCCTCTGAGCTAACGGCCAGACATTCAGCCAGGATTATGCAGAGCTAAGGTACTGTCTTCAGGTATGCGAGTGAGTGTGTGCGAGTGAGTCGAGTGCGAGTGAGTCGAGTGCGAGTGAGTCGAGTGCGAGTGAGTCGAGTGCGAGTGAGTGAGTGCGAGTGAGTGAGTGCGAGTGAGTGAGTGCGAGTGAGTGAGTGCGAGTGAGTGAGTGCGAGTGAGTGTGTGCGAGTGAGTGTGTGCGAGTGAGTGAGTGAGTGAGTGTGAGTGAGTGAGTGAGTGTGAGTGAGTGTGTGCAAGTGTGTGCGAGTGAGTGTGAGTGAGTGTGCGCAAGTGAGTGTGAGTGAGTGTGCGCGAGTGAGTGTGAGTGAGTGTGCGCGAGTGAGAGAGAGAGAGAGAGAGAGTGTGTGTGTGTGTGTGTGTGTGTGTGTGTGTGTGGAGTGAGTGGAGTGAGTTGATTGTGTGTGCGTGTGTGTGTGAGTGAGTGCGTGCGAGAGTGAGTGCGAGAGTGCGTGCGAGAGTGCGTGCGAGAGTGCGTGCGAGAGTGAGTGCGAGAGTGCGTGCGAGAGAGAGAGAGACAGTGTGTGTGCATGCGTGTGCATGTGTGTGTGTGTGTGTGTGTGTGTGAAAATGCCACCAACAGGATACATCTGGTGGCTAGAGGTACACAGACTCGCATCCTGTACCTTGGGTGCAGGTAAAAAGAGCCTAAAGTCCCTAGCCAGCATTACTTGTGAATTTATGCCTCACAATTTTGTTTTGTTCCTCACTAAATCTCTGTTTTTTCAGGAGCAGTAAAACATAACCTTTCATGCTAGCAGTTTTCTAAGTTTACAAGATCAGTATTTGAAATGTGCCCCTATTTTGGGGCTGTATTCCCCCATTATTGGCTTTGTTCTGTATTTTTGTGCTAAGAGGTTGAGAGTTATGGTGATAAGTGAGAAATTAATTCACTAAATGATAGCCATTTAAGTTTGTCTTCCTGTCTTTCAGGAAACTGACTTAGCTTAGTGGTATGTTGTTCTGACTGTAGTGCACAGGGTTCTGGGTTCAAGACTCAGCAGTGAAATGTACAGTGGTAACACATTTTATGCAAGCAACTTTCCAAAATTATACAAGCAATGTTTAAAATGTGTCCCTGGTGTTTGGCCTTTTGCCCCCCCCCCCCAATGAAAATAAGTGCAATAAGCTGTGCAACATGCCTATGACTTACACTACTATGATTCTGTATTTGTATTTGTATTTATATATATATATATATATATATATATATATATATATATATATAAAATATATATTGTGTGTAGAAGTAGACTGTTATCATGGAAATGTTCTTAATAGGGCAGTTTTGTTATTACTGGTGCATGCATTTTGCTTCATTGCCTACTGAAGAATGTTCAAACAATAAATTTAAAAAGCACTCTAACTTGCGTCTAACAAGCGTGCTGTATTACACAAGGAGTATAATTTGATAAAGTCAAGGAAGGTGTATCAAAGAACACATGTATGTTTCTTGTTTTCTGCACAAGGGGCCTCTGATTTGAAAACAGCCCAAAGATAATCTTTACCCACCACTGGCCAGATGCATTTTCTTTGGATGTGGTGTGGGTTTTAATGCTGTTTCAATGAATGTGAGTTTCAAGGGCAGAGAAGTTTTAATGCCAAGTCTATTTTCATTGCGAGACAGTATTGCTTTGTTTCGCAGATATCTGTTAGTGTTTGTGCATTGTGCTATAAAATGCAAAAAAATAAAATCCAAATAATCATTGCAGAAGTAAAGCAGTTTGCACACATTAGTATTTATGGTAAATGGGGTGAAATAGCCAGGTGATGGGACATTGGAATGGCTGCAGGCGGACTCTGGTGCTATATTTTGGTTCTGTTCTTCAGTTTGCGTTTGAAAGTTGGCATCCCACAATTCCTTTGGAGTGGGTGGGGTTGTGTAATTATGTATGCAAATTTTGCGTTAATCAGCGTACTGATTTGCACCTATTTTTCATGGGCCTGAATGTTGTGGAGAGATGGATATATACCACAGAGGCTACCACTGCTCCAGAACAAACTCTCCATAAAAATAAAACAAAGCTCATCCTGTCCATATTCAAATGCAACTTGGATTTAAGGGTGGGCAATAGAAAATGTACTCCACAATTGCCCCTCATGCCACAAATGGATAGAGGCAATTCCTAAATGCTGCATCCCTTATATAGGTCCCCTAAAATTATCTATGGAATGATCACAGTTATTCTCACTAGGGCTAATATCCAATTATCAGCCATGGGATAGGTAAGACCAATCAAAAAATGTTAATTCAAGAATCAAGCACCAAAAGGGAATTAGCTGAGCTTAAAAAGTCCTCCAAGTGAACCTATGTTGTGGTAGTAAATAGTTATAAAAAAATGACATTTTTAGAACACTAAGTGCCCCTCTCACCCTCTGCCCCCCCCCCCCCCCAGTCTCTGGAGGCATGCCAAATGGTGTAAATAGATGTCAGGCATGACAACATGAGCAACAGTGCAAAACAGATGCATTGAAGGGCCAGAAAAAATAGTAATGTAGGCTTGAAACAATAGGCAAGATGATCTAAATGTAAAAAGGGAAATTATTTTTTCTTGTTAACTTTCTACAGGCAGTTGAATAAATGGGATAGAGTAAAGATAAGGGGGTGTTTCAAATGAATAGAGTAAAGGAAAATTGAGTACTGTCATATTTTACTACAGATGGTTGTACTTGAGGGTCATGAAGGAAACACAAGCTATAGTTAACAAGTAGCCTTGCTTTTCATGATGCTGATGAAGTAATGGCTTCAAGAATGAAAGATTTAAATTTGGATTACTTTTTGTATATTTTGGTAGTGAAAAGGGGGGGGGGGTCGACTGGGTTACACCGAGAAATAATGAACGAACACGATTGTGGACATTTCAATGCAGCTATATGTCTGGGCCAGGTACATGTAGGGATATGTTAGCTTGACAAACTAACTTTTTAAGGTATGAATTGAAAGGGACTCATCATTTTATTTTCCAATTATGAGTACACTTATTTGAAATGTAAATGAATAGGGCAGTACCGCACCCCTTTTTCTATGTAAATAAGACACTAATTTGTATATCACTACTTCAAGGGATATATTTAAATGATGGAAACTATGTCCACTTCATTAATAGATCAGGCGGTTTACTATTGAAATCGAGCGGCACTTGGCGACAGAGAGTCGAGCGTATAAGTCGTAAACACGGATGTCGAAGACATAATAATCAATCTAGGAACGGTTTTAACATGGGTCGGGGTAGGGAGGATGTTTGTAGTAGGGAATAATACTGAACACCCACCTCGACCCGCTAAAACCGTTCCTAGATTGATTATTTTGTCTTCGACATCCTTGTTTACGACCTTATACGTTCGACTATCCGACTGTCGCCCAAGTGCCGTTCGCATTTTCAATAGTAAACCAGATCAGGCTGGGAGGGATTTTTTTTGGTCAACCTAAGAGGGGTCCTAATTCTCATTTAAGAGGGGAGAAGAGATTATCGATGATGTATTAAAATACAGTGATAGAAGGTTTGTGGCCACTAAAGGTTTTTGTTGGGGAATGAGATAGACCCCTTACCTTTGCCTATCTCCTCCCTATGACTATCAGACAGGTTATAAAAGATGTCATAAGAGGGATTCTGTTGTTTCATGTTTGGCTGGCAGATCACAGTGAAAACTGAAAATCTGCTAACAAATTAACAAATACAGGAGATGCTTTGGGAAGAAAATACTTCAGAGAATATGGGGGAATGTTTTCTGAGCAAATATGTAAGAACCTTTGGATAGTACAGTTGTGTAAAATCTTAGCATAACAGTAAATGTCCTTCTCTTCAATGTTGCAGTATCCAAAACAGAATGGATCTTCTGCCCAGGTAAGATCGATGCTTGGCCAGTATATAAAAGCCTAATGATCTTGTATGCACCGTACGTCACATTTACTTCTCCTTGCATAGAAAGCAGTGCATAAAAAGGGATGTATAGACACAACTACCCAGAAATTAATTACCCCAGAAGAGAACAGTCTCCCTAAGAGAAAATAGTCCATGTATATACAGAATGAAAAAATGCAAAAGAAAAAGGGGAAACCCTCAGCAAGAAGGGACTCTAAAACAAAAAAGTACAGTTTTGTACCTACCATAAATGTAGATGTCCGATAGATATGCAACTGCAGTCATAACATATGGGTTGTCCTGCCTCAGGCAGCCCTCGGTCGGCCAGATTCCAAAGTCTGGGTCCGGCGTCGGCCGGTGTCGCCTCTTCTCCAACGTCAGAACGGCTGGAGTATAAAGGCATCGGCCGACGCCATCTTCTTTAGTGTTTCTTACCCCAGATGCCAGGTGCCCTCCTAGGAAGGCTAAATTTGGTGGATGGATAAACAATTCCAGACATGCACAACAGTAATAAACATATACACCATAGGAGATACCCCCAGCTAATAGGAATAGGGGTAGTGGACCCATAAAGAAAGTTGCAGAGGGGTAGGAGGGTGGGAAAATCCGACTGCAGTTGCATATCTATCGGACATCTACATTTATGGTAGGTACAAAACTGTACTATGTCCTTCAAGAATGCAACTGCAGTCATAACATATGGGTTGAATACCATAGCCAAGCTGGGGGTGGATGGAACTAAGAAAGGGATGGTGTAGCTAAAATGCCCTGCAGGACTGCCAAAGCAAAGCCTGCTCGGGATCTGGAGTATAAAGGCAGGTTGTAGTGCTTGGTAAATGTATGCACGGAGCTCCATGTAGCAGCCTCTAGAATGTCCTTTGTAGCCACTCCTCTGAGGAAAGCTGTGGATGTGGCTATAGCTCTGGTGGAATGTGGCCTAATATTGGCTGGCACACCTTTTCCATGGAAAGAATAGCAGAATCTGATGCAGTGTCCAATCCATTTTGAAATTGTTTGTTTGGAGATTGTAGCCTATGCTGCTGGAGTACAAGGAAAAGCAAACAGTTGGTCAGACTTTCTGGTGGCCTTAGTTCTGTCCAAGTAGTAGCGTAGTTGCCTGTGTATGTCCAAAGTATGCAGCGGTTTTTCCCCCCTGTTTTGAGGATTGGGGAAGAAAGTAGGCAGGTGAATAGCTTGATTTAGAGACACCCTGGAAATTACTTTTGGCATGAATGTAGGATTGGTTCTTAGAGAAACTCTGTCCTGATGAAAAATGAGGAAAGGAGGTACTGCCATGAGTGCCTGTATCTCCGAGACTCTTCTTGCAGATGTGACTGCCAATAGAAAGACCGTTTTCCATGATAGAAATTGCATCTCTGAAGTTGCTGCTGGCTCAAAGGGAGGAAGAGTTAATTTTTCCAAAACGAAATTGAGGTCCCATGCAGGTACTGGCTGTTTTCTGGGAGGTTTGATATTCTTTATCCCTCTTAGGAACTGTCTTAGCAAAGGATGTGAAAACAGTGGTGGATCACAATTGTATTTTGCTGAGATTGCTGAGGCGTGAATCTTTATAGAAGAATATGAGAGTCCAGTATGAAACATTTCTGCCAAGTATTCCAATATCTGAGGTATACTCAGTAATGTTGTATCCTGACCCCTGTTGGCATTCCAGATGCTGAATCTCTTCCACTTGGCTGAATAGGTTTTTCTGGTGGAAGGTCTGCGTGCTTCCAGTAAGATCTCTTGAACTTTTTTGGAAAAAGAGAGAGATAGCGGAAGGAGTCATGGTAACCTCCAGGCTGTCAGATGCAATGTTTTCAGGTTTTGATGGACAGTCCTGTAATTGTGTTGTGTTATAAGCAGGGGCCATATGGGCAGAGGCCACGGTTTGGTCCGAGTTATGCTCAACAGCAATGGGTACCAGTGTTGCCTTGGCCAGTCTGGAGCTATTAAAATGCCTGTTGGCTGTTCTGCTTTGATCTTCAGTATTACCTTGGTCAGCATAGGTAGAGGAGGGAATGCATAATTTTTTAGGGAATTCCAGCTGAAGGAGAGAGCATCTGTTTTCCAGGCTAGAGGATGGTGGGTCCTTGTGCAGAACTTTTCCAGGTGATGATTCATGTGAGAAGCAAAGAGATCTACGTCCGGTCTTCCCCATGTCTTTGTTATTTGTGAGAAAATGTGAGGATGCAGCATCCATTCGTGTGGATCCAAGAAATGTCTGCTCAACTTGTCCGCCAGTACATTGTCCTTGCCCGGCACAAACTGGGATTGCAAATGTATCTTCAGACTCAGGGATTTTTCCCAGAGAATCATTGTTAGTCTGCAGAGGGGATAAGAATGAGTGCCTCCCTGCTTGTTTATATACCACATGACAGTGGTGTTGTCTGTCCTTATTAGCAAATGTCCTTGTTGTAGTGATTTTTCGAAAGTCTCGATTGCATGTATCACTGCCAACATCTCTTTCTGGTTTATGTGCAGATGTCTTTCCCTTGGTGTCCATAGACCTTGAATGCATCTGCCCTCCATGTGTGCCCCCCCATCCATGATCTGAGGCGTCTGTTGTAATCATTTGACCTGCTTGAGGTCTGCTGAAAGACATGCCTTTGTTTAACTGACTTGCTTGAGCCCACCACAAAAATTCTTTTTGCAGACATGGAATGAGTGGGATTATGTCCTCTAGGCTTTGGCTGTGTTGGGACCATAAGCTTTTAAATACCATTGCAGCTTTCTCATATGAAGTCTTGCCAAAGGTATCAGAAGAATGCAAGATGCCATGAACCCCAGGGCCTGCAGGATTTTCCTTGCAGTCAGCTGGGAGAGCTTTGCTAGGCCTTTGAAGTACTCTGGTAACTGCTGTTGTTTTTCCTCTGTGAGGTAGGCCATTTGTGTTTCTGTGTCCAGTTTGGCTCCTAGGAAAATAATCTGTTGGGATGGCAATAGTCTTGATTTCTGAATGTTGACTGTGTATCCCAAGGCCTGCAGTAGTTGAATGACATAGTCCAAGTTTGCTATTAAGGTTTGTTTGTTGTCTGCTTGTATGAGGCAGTCGTCCAGGTAGGGGTATATATATTTGAATCCCCTGGAGTCTGCAGTGTGCCACTACTGATGCCAGGCATTTCGTGAACACTCTGGGCGCAGTAGATAAGCCAAACGGCAATACTGAGAATTGATAATGCTTTGTCCCTGCAAGAAATCTGAGGTGTCTTCTGCAGCTTTGTCTGATTGGGACATGCAGGTATGCCTCCTTGAGGTCCAGAGTGACCAGCCAAGACCCCTTGCCCAGCATGGGAAGGAGTTGCTGCAACGTCAGCATTTTGAACTTTGGCACAATGAGAAAAGTATTTAGAGTAGACAAGTCCAGTATAGGCCTCCATTTGTTTTCTTTTCTTGGAACAAGGAACAGTCTTGAATAAAATCCCTGGCCCTGTTCCTGAGGAGGAACCCTTTCTATTGCTTTTATACTTAACAGCTTTGAAACTTGAGTGAGTGCCTCTGCCCTTTGATGATGTGGCAGGTTTGGCATGCCTTGTCTTATTGGTAAAGTATGGAAGTGGAATCTGTAACCCTTGTCTATCAAATCCAGAATCCAGTTGTCCTTGGTTAAGATATGCCAGTTTTTTGAGAATAAGGATAATTTTCCACCCAAAGGTGCTTCTCTTTGAGCCTTTGTTGGCAGTATGAAAGTCAAGTCATTGTGATTGTCCTTGTGGTGCAGCTGGGCTGCCTGCGCCACTTCTTTGATTTGGAGGTTGCCATTGGCGGCCCCTGTAGGATCCTCGGTATTGCCCTCTCCCTCGGGCACGCCTGTTTTTCCCCTTTGAAACTTGTCAGAGTCTGGGAAGGACCAATTCTTTGAAGGCCAGTTTCTGCTGAATCTGGGTGGCTGAACCTGGAGGAAATCCTTGACTGTCTGTACTGACTTAGCTTTTTCCTCAATGGATTTCAACACATCCTGTGCATTAGCACCAAATATCTTCTGTTTTTCCAGAGGTGCATCAAGTAACTTTACTTTAACATGGTCTGGCAATGGCTGATCTTTTAACCAAGCATGTCTACGTATCACAGCCCCAGTCATAGCTGCCCTACATGAAGCCTCCAATGCATCATAACCACACTGAAGAAAATGATTGTTAATCTGCTGAGTGTTATGTATGTGATCCTGCAATGCCTTTCTATCAATAGGCTCAGGAGAGGCTAGCTTTTTCTGTAAATCATCCAGTAAGAAATCCTGGTACTGAAACATATGAAAAAGGCAGTTAAGTGACCTCATGGCTAGGGTGGAAGAGGTATAAACTTTTTTACCCCATCTCTCCAGGGACCTAGCTTCTCTATCCGCTGGTAGTGGATTTTTGGCAGTGGAAGTAGTCACTCCCTTGGGGCCCTGTGAAATAGTTTTTAGATCCACAGAGTGGGCCTTAAAGAGATGTTTGTGAGTGTCAGGGACCCTATAATATCTGTCTGGCTTGACAGGAGCAGGGGGGAGAGAATCAGGGTTAGCACTGGAGTCGGAGAAAACATCATCCAAAACATCCATAACTGGAGGAATAGCTAAAGGTCTGTGCTGGGGAAGCTTGAGAAAGGTACGTAGCCTTTTCCTGGAATCAGAGAATTCCTGACCCTACCATTTAAAATGTTCCCTCATGGAGTGCAGGACTTCAAACGAGAAATCCTCTGGAGGGGAGGCAGAGAGAATAGATTCCTCAGCATCAGAGTCCTCACAGGCCTGGAAGGATTCTTCTTTGGTATCTGAATGCTCAGAATCCCCAGAGGCTTCATCTGAAGACAGGTTGTCAGCCTGCTCAGTTCTGGGCCTTTTCTCCACAGGTGGTTGAGAACCTCTGTCTGGGTGAGGCTGAGACCCCCTGATAAGAGAAATAAGATCTGCAGCAAGAGACATGATCTGTTTATCAGAAGAAAGGGCCTGAGCAGCAGGTTTAGGATGGGCATTGGCCTGGCTGGCGGCCTTAGCACGTGCAAAGGCTTTGATGGACATGGATACAGGAGGCCTTGCAGCCCCACGTGCAGGAGTAACCTTGTCTACAGGAATGGTATCGGGTAGATCCAAAACTTCAGTTTCCGGAGGAAAATCAACAACCGGCACCGGAGAGATCTGAGAGACTGAAGGACGTGTTAACGCTGTGTCGTCGGCCTGGAGCGGTTGAATTACCGCTTCCGAAGGGACCGAAGCACTAACGGAGGGTTTAGAAGTTGCATCGGTGGAGGACGTGGGCCGAGGATGTCGGTCCCGGTCCTTTCGTTTTTTGGTAGATGGAGTTGTCGGTTGATCCGACAGCATGATATACGCGAAAGATTCACCGAAAACGTCTTCGGGAAATTCTGCCCGGCGCCTGAGGGTGCGCTTATTAAAGCAAGCACAGGCAGCACAGGCCGAGACATCGTGGTCTGGGCCCAGGCAAGGAAGGCAGTAAGAATGGAAGTCCTTATGAGGTATTTGTTTACCACAAGACAATTATTAACTTTCTCAATTTGTTCTGACATCGGCTGAGGCAAGAAAAAATGTTCCCCAACGGGGCACTTAGCTTTTAGATGACTTCGGTACTGAAAACACAGGAGCTGACCGACCGGCACTTGTGAACTCTGCTTCTGCTTCGGGCACCGCGCGGCAAGAAAGACTGAAGAAGATGGCGTCGGCCGATGCCTTTATACTCCAGCCGTTCTGACGTCAGACAGGAGGCGACGCCGGACCCAGACTTTGGAATCCGGCCGACCGAGGGCTGCCTGAGGCAGGACAACCCATATGTTATGACTGCAGTTGCATTCTTGAAGGACATCCAGAACAAACAAAAGGGGGTTGGAGGGAGGGAGCAAATAATGCAACAGTGAAGAGAAAGACATCTACAGTTATGGTAAGATTTCACAAAACTATACTATGTTCTTCTATATTACTATTGCAGTATCCAAAATAGGAGAGCGAGTAAAAAAAAAAACTGAATGGGAGGTGGAAGGCTGAGAAGAGTCCTAAACAAACCCACATAAAATGGCTGCAGCAAAACCTGCTCTGGCCCTAGAAACCATATCCAACATAAAATGCTTAGTAAAGGTGTGCACTGAAGACCAAGTAGCCACTTCAAGAATGGAAATTGGTGTCCAACCAATTGGAAAAGGCACCAGAAGAGGCAATAGCCCTAGTGGAACAAGCTCTAACACAAGCAGACAAAGATTTGGCATGAAAGGAACAACAAAAAGGAAATGGCCTTAGATATCCAGGAGGAGATGGTTTGCTTAAAAGCAGCCAAACCAACTCTTCTGGGATGAAAGGAAACAAAATGCTGATCAGACTTACAAACGACCTTAGTTTTATCCAAATAGCACCTGGGCTGTCTGTGTAAATCCAACATATGCAGAACCCTCTCAACAGCAGACTGAGGAGAAGGGAAAAGGAAGAGAAAGTACAGTTGTGTACACTTACCATAAATGTAGATGTTCGAGTTGCAGTCATTACACTGGGGTAATCTGCTGGCAGGTTGCCCACAGTCGGCCTGAATATCAAAGTCTTGGGGTCCTGCGTCGGTTGGTGTCTCCTCTTCCATGACGTGAGGTCGTCAGGGGTATAAAACATGCAGCCGACGCCTCTTTATTCAATTTTTCTTGCCCAAGATATATATATATATATATATATACATAAACAGCAATATATATATGTAAATGCAATTTTAGCAACATATACTTTACCTTCATCTAAAAGCAAATACACCGCAAAGGCTTTAGAAGACAGTGAAGGAAAGAGAAGTTCTAGAAAAAAGGGAGATGGCGGGTGGGTAACCCAGACTGCAACAGTGAATACACTCGAACATCTACATTTATGGTAAGTGTACACAACTGTACTATGTTCTTCGTGTTTCACTGTTGCAGTCATTACATTTGGGTAGAATCCCACAGCTATGGATGGGAGGATGGAGCTAAACAGCATTAGGAGTGGCTATAAGGCCCTGCACAACTGCAGTGGCAAAGCCTGCCCTGGACTTAGAGAAGAGAGGCAAATGATAATGCTTTGTAAAAGTATGAACAGAGCTCCAAGTAGCAGCTTCTAGAATGTCTTTGGTTGGAACTCCTCTGAGGAAGGCTGCTGAGGTAGAGGCAGCTCTGGTGGAATGTGACCTGATTCCCTTGGGCATGATTTTACCATGATGCAAGTAGCAGAAACAAATGCAGTGGCTTATCCACTTAGAAATAAGTCTGCTTTGATATAGCCTTCCCCTCTGATCCTGCAGCAAATGCCAGCAGTAGCTGCTCAGACTTTCTTAGAGATTTAGTCCTGTTTAAGTAGAACCTTAGTTGTCTGTGTACGTCCAATGAATGCAGAATCCACTCCCCCTTGTTCTGCGGATTTGGGTAAAATGTTGGCAGGTGAACAGTTTGGTTAAGAGCCACACTGGATACCTTAGGCATAAGGGAAGGATTGGTCCTGAGGGACACCCTGTCCGGGTAAAATGTAATAAAAGGCTGCACAGCCATGAGGGCCTGTGGTTCTGAAACCCTTCTTGCTGAAGTGATTGCCAAAAGGAAAGCTGTTTTCCAAGATAAAAACTTTATATCCGCAGTAGCTGCTGGTTCAAAAGGAGGCAGGGTGAGTTTTTCCAGCACAAAATTGAGGTCCCATGCAGGAGTTGGTGATCTTCTGAGAGGCCTTAAATTTTTGGCCCCTCTAAGATACTGTTTTAGCAGAGGATGAGAAAAGATGGGAGGCTCCATGTTGTAATGAGCCGAGATGGCAGAGGCATGGATTTTTATTGAAGAAAAAGATAGGCCCTTGTCAAGCATCTCAGTCAAGTACTGTAAAATCTGAGGAATATTTGGCTTTGCTGTGTCAGTTCCTTGCGCTTGGTTCCAAGCACAGAATCTCTTCTATTTATCAGCATAAGATTTTCTAGTACTAGGCCTTCTGGCTTCCAAAATGACATCCATCACAGATTTACTGAGAGGTGTTATTTGAATAATTACATGGATCAGCCATGCTGCCAGGTTCAGAGTTTGGAGCTGAGTGTGCAGAATTTGATTGCTCTGCTGAGACAGTAGATGAGGTATTTGAGGCAAGTACCAAGGAGGGAGTTGAGTCATATTCCTTAGAATTGGGAATCAGTGTTGGCGAGGCCAGTCCGGGGCAATTAGGATCATTTTTGGTTTTTCCTGTCTGACCTTTAGTAAGACCTTGGGGAGAAGAGGCAGAGGAGGAAAGATGTAGACTGATAGGCTTTTCCAACCGAAGGATAGGGCATCCACTTTCCATGCTTGTCTGTGACAAGTCCTTGTGCAGAATTTGTCCAGTTGATAATTTTGGGGAGAAGCAAATAGATCTATGTCTGGGCTCTCCCATTTCTGTGTTATCATGCAGAAGACTTGTGGATCCAGTTTCTACTCCATAAGATTTCTGCTTAGGTCGTCTGCCAGAGAATTTTGTTTTCCTGGCAGGAATTGAGCTTGAAGATGTACTTGGTAAGTCAAGGCTGTGTCCCACAATGTCATGGTTAGTCTGCAAGGGGGGTAGGAATGTGCACCCCCCCCGCTTGTTTATGTACCACATTCCCGTGGTGTTGTCCGTCTTTATCAGTAGTTGTCCTGGATGAAGTAAGTCCTTGAAGGCTGTCAGGGCATTCTGAACAGTTAGCATTTCTTTCTGGTTGATATGCAGATGGATTTGTTTTGGGCTCCATATGCCCTGAATGCATCTCCCCGCCAGGTAGGCCCCCAAAGCATAGTCTGATGAGTCTGTAGTTAGGGTTTGGGTGGCAGGGGGTAGAGTGAAAGACCGTCCCTTGTTCTGGTGACATGTCTCTGCCCACCAAAGAAACTCCTGCTGTAGGCAGGGAATGAGAGGAATCATTGTTTCCAGACTGTGACAATGTTGACTCCATAAACTTTTTAGATACCATTGTAGTTTCCTCATATGCAGTCTTGCATATGGAATTAGTAGAATGCAGGATGCCATGAACCCCAAAAGCTGGCAAAATTTGTCTTGCAGATAACTGGGTTTTTGTTGCTATCTGTCTGAAGTATGTAGTCAGTTGCCTTTGTTTGTCTGGCATAAGGTAAGCCACCTGGGCAGTTGTATTCAAGCTTGCACCCAGGAATGTAATATTTTGAGTGTGTACCAGTTGTGATTTCTTTTCGTTTATTGTGTACGCTAGGCATGTTAGAAGCCTTTTTACAAACGCCAGATGTTGAAGAAGAATGTCCTGGTTTTCTGCTTGAATGAGACAGTCGTCCAAGTAAGGATAGATTTGTATGCTTCTTTGTCTGCAAAATGCAATTACTGGTGCCAGGCACTTTGTAAAGACCCTGGGCGCAGTAGATAAGCCAAAGGGCAGTGCAGAGAATTGGTAATGCATAAAACCTGCCTTGAAGCAGAGGTATCTTCTGCACGATTCCCTTACTGGGATATGCATGTATGCCTCAAGTCTAGAGTCACTAACCAAGCGTTCTTGCCCAGCATGGGCAGTAGCTGTTGTAAAGTCAACATTCTGAATTTTGGGATGTCCAAGAACGTGTTTAAAATCGATAAATCCAGTATTGGACGCCAGGCATGGTCTTTTCTGGGTACCAGGAACAGTCTTGAATAAAACCCTTGTCCTTTTTCCTGTTCTGGTACTGGCTGAATAGCCCCCATATCCATGAGGGATGTGACATGTTTCTGAGCCTCTGCCCATTGATTTTGTGGCAGATCTGGCCAACGGTTTGGAACTGGCAAAGTATGGAAATGAAATCTGTACCCCTGGGATACTATGTTTAATACCCACTTGTCCTGGGTAATTAACTGCCAATTTTGCGCATGAAGTGCTAATTTCCCCCCAAGGGGGCTGCCAAAAGATAAGTGCTTGGTGATGGTAGAGGGAAGTCATTGAGATTGCTTACTGCAGGGTTGTGCTTTGTTTCCTCCAGATTTGGAGGTAGAGGCACCCCATTGCTTTGACCTGTAAGAACACTGTGATTGGCATCTAGAGCCTTTTGAGTGCCTGGTTTTGCCTTGTGAGGCTCTGTTGGACACAGGAAAGGACCAGTTTTTAGTAGGCAAGTGCCTAGTGAATCTGGGTGGTTGTACTTGTAAGAAATCTTTTACAGTTTGCATAGATTTAGTTTTGTCTTCCATCTTCTTTAAAACCTCTTCTGCCTTATTACCAGAGTATCATGCTGCAAAGATGCATCCAACAATTTAGCTTGAACATGATCAGGCAGATTTTGCTCCTTGAGCCAGGCATGCCTTCTAATCATAGATCCAGTAACTGCAGCCCTGCAAGAGGCCTCCAAGGAATCAAAACCACATTGCAAAGTATGCTTTCCAACCTGTCCTGCTGCATGCAATAATTCCTGTAATTCTTTATTTTCCACATAATCACAAATCAACATAATTTTCTGTTTCAATAAGCCCATAACATGCTGTTGATATTTAAGCATATGAAACTGGCAGTTTAAGGCCCTAATTGTCAAAGTTGCAGACGTATAAACCTTCTTTCCCCATCTATCCAGCGCCCTGGAATCTGTAATAGAGGGGGTAGGATTTTTGGCTGTAGAGGCCTTTACACCTTTGGGACCCTGTGAGATAGTTTCAGGATCAGCAGCAGGATTTTTGAATAAAAATTTGTGGGAGTCAGGAACCCTGTAATATCTGCCTGGCTTACTAGGAGCCGGAGGTAGGGGAATCAGGAGCCATGCTTGATTCCGAAAACACATCATCAGCAATGTCTAATACAGGAGGTATAGCCAAAGGCCTATGCTGAGGAAGGAGGAGGAAATCACTAAGCCTCTTTTCTGATTCGGAGAAATCCTGACTCTCCCAATGAAAATGTTCCCTTAAAGTATGCAAGGTTTCTCCAAAAGAATAATCCTCAGGAGGAGATGCAGATGGGATGGATTCTTCTGCATCTGAATCCTCATAGGGTGGTATAGAAAATTCCTGATCAGAAGAATCAGAAGAAATAGAAACCTGATCTGAAGATTCATAATTAATGTCTTGCCTTGGCCTCTTAGCAGGGGGGGGGGGTTAACCCCTGATCAAGGTAATTAAGTCCTCAGCCATTTTGATCATCTGTATTTTAGGCATAGAGGCCTGAGCACGTGGCTCATGCGTCATTTTTATAGACTTAAAAGTTGTTTTTATTTTTGAAGCCGACGTCGGTTTTATATAGAAATGTTGAGGCCTGAAAACACCCTCAGAAGCCAGTGCCTGCTCAGCGGCTCCGGACCCATCCGAGGGAGACACATCCGCGGGTTCAATACTCTGAGAATCTCGTGGCATACCGGACTCTGCATGAGTCTCGATAGAGGCCTGAGACTCAAAAGTAGCGGGTATCAGGGGCTGCGAAAGTGCCTCACTGAGTACTGGCGAACCGGCAACTGGCTTAGGAGAAGCTTTGTCATCAGTTTTGGACCTCGATGATCTGTCTCTTTTTCTTTGCGTTTTTTGTGAACTCCAGTAGTCAGATTGCTATCCGACGACATTTCAGGGTAATTAAATCTGGATCCAAAATATTTTGAAGCAAAAATATACCGACGCGTAACAGTGCGTTGGTTAAACTGGCACTTGCGAACTGCTTCTGCTTCGGGCACCACACGGCAAGAAAGACTGAATAAAATGGTGTCGGCTGCATATTTTATACCCCTGACGACCTGACGTCATGGAAGAGGAGACAGCAACCGAAGCAGGACCCAAGACTTTGATATTCAGGCCGACTGAGGGAAACCTGCTAGCAGATTACAAAAATGTAATGACTGCAACAGTGAAACATGAAGAACATCTGTACGGACTGATTCAAGGACATCTCTTTTGCGTAAAAGAAGCATTAGTATGAAAAAAACAAAAGGGGAGGAATGGCCATAAGGGCCTAGAGCTCAGAAATCCACCGAGCAGAAAAGCCAGCAACAAAACAGTCTTCCAGGTACACAACAGCAAATAAGCAGAATCTGCAGGCTTAAAAAGAGCCAGAGTCAATTTTTTTGAAAACAAAATTAAGGTCCTAAGGAGGAGGAATAGCTTTCCTCTGAGGCCTTATATGCAGGACACCTTTAAGAAATTGTTTGATCTCAAAATGAGATGTCAAAGTTGGATTCAAGGGCAGACAAGCAGAAATGACTGACAAATGGGCTTTTACAAAAGTACAGGCCAGGCCATACTGAGGCAACTTACACAAATAAGAGAGAACCAGAAGGACCCCCACTGAAAAAAAGGGTCCTGGCTAGGAGCATGGCACAACAGAAACTTTTTTCCATTTGGACATAAAAGATTTTCTGGCTAAGGGTTTCCTTGCCTCCTGTAACACTGAGCATGTCCTCATAAAAGAGATTCCTGAAAATGATCAAAACTTTATCATCACAATGTTAGTTGAAGACTGGACAAATGAGGATGGATGACAGACCCCTTGTCATGTGTAAGGAGATCCAAAGAGTGAGGTAACTTGTGGTGATTGTCCCTGACCAAATGCATTAAGAGGGGAAACCAGTGCTGTCTTGGTCAAAAGAGAGTCACTACCAAGATTTTCGGGAGTCCACCTGAAGCTTCTGCAGGACTCATGGAAGTAGAGGAGGTGGAGGGAAAGTATAAAGAAAAATCCCCCTTCCAAGGAAAGGGAAGGTTTTACGTCTTCCACACCAGATGGCATGGCACTCTGGAATAGAAGACAGGAAGCTGCCTGTTCAGAGGGGAGGCAAAAAGATCTACCCAACTGATGGACAATGTCTAGAAGCATACATTCGTAAGCCTTTGTCTTGGACCTGCTCACAGAGTCTGCCACTAGACTGTGCTCTGTAGGAATGTATACTGCCTGGAGAGTTAACTGACAATTGACAGCTATCTCCCAAGCCTGAAGAGCAATCCTACAGAGGAGGTAAGACTTTGTGCCTCCCTGCGTGTTGAGATACCACATCACTGCAGTGCTGTCTGTGCACACATTCAAGGCGCCAGCTTGAAGGGCCAGAATTAGAGCTCTCATCTCCTTGATGTTAATATGGTCTGACTGCTAGTGGGAAGGCTAGAGACCCTGAACTTTCAGGTGACCAAAGGAAGCCCTCCAGCCCATATCTAAAGCATCGGTGAACAGTTCTTGATAAAGGACTGGAGGCTGAAATGGCTAGTCTGGGTTGAGAGCAAACTGTTGAATCCACCACTCAAATTCCGTCTTTAGACAGGGAAGTAGAGGTACACTGAAATCCAAAGGGTGACAATGCTGCAGCCAAAGTGACTTGAGGTACCACTAAAGTTTCTGCATATGCAGTCTGGCAAGAGGAATCGGAATAGAAGAGGCCATGAATGCCAGAGCCTGAAGAAACTCCCTAGCTGGCATGGGAGTCAGAGGAAGAAAAGACTGAAATAAGGCTCTCAATGATAAAACTTTTGGAGGTGGAAGAGATGTTAAGACCGGCACTGTCGGACTCTTGCATCCCAGATACACATGATCCTAAGAGGGAGTCACAGGATGGATTTTTGGAAGTTGACAGTAAACCCCAGACTTTGAAGATGAGAGATGGTGAAAGTACCGTTGTGTACACTTACCATAAATATAGATGTTTGAGTGTGTTCACTGTTGCTGTCATTGCTTGTGGGTTATCCCTGCTGAGTAGCCCTCAGCCAGCCTGAATACCAGAGTAAAGGATTTCCCTCCTGCGTCGGCTGTTCAGAGGCTGTGGCTGATGTCAGGTTGTCAGGGCCAGAAAGGGTGACAGTCGACACCATTACATCAGTTTTTCTTGCCCCCCAATAGCCAGGAGCCCCTAAGAGGCTATAGAAAAATGGGGGGGGGGGGTGGGAGGGAAACAGGACTGCAACAGTGAATACACTTGAACATCTATATTTATGGTAAGTGTGTACAACTGTACTATGTTCTTCGTGTTTCACTATTGCAGTCATCACTTGTGGGAAGATTCCCAAAACTGAGAAAGTGGGTGGAGGCATGATAAATAGATTATGGGGATGCTAGCATGCCCTGCAGGATTGCAGATGCAAATCCTGTCCTGGTTTTGGAGAATGTAGCCAGCTGGTAGTGCCTAGTGAAAGTGTGGATAGATGTCCATGTAGCAGCCTCCAGGATATCCTTGGTAGGAATCCTTCTCAGGAAGGCTGTGGAAGTAGAGGCTACTCTAGTGGAGTGAGATCTGATGGATTTAGGACAACTCTTTCCATGGAAGGCATAGCAGAAATGTATGCAATGAGAGATTTATTTAGTTTGATGATTGGGGAAGTCCACTGGGCCAAGAAAAATCTGTTTTCAGTGGAGGCCCGGGGAGAAAAGCTCCACAATAATTACAAGTTACATTTCACATGTTGCAAAAGAACATAGTTTATACAGCTAATTAAACATTTACAGATAAGCTCCATGATATTTGCAACTGGCTTGTCACAGTGTTACAAAAATGAAAAGACTTAATTCAATACAGAAATTTCAACATTTATATAAAGTGAATATTTTTGTTACAAACTCAATTGTAGGTTTAACATTTCAAAATATATAGCTACTAGCCATTAGTAGGTTAGGAAAATATTATGCATGGAGAGGGTAATAGTATATTTGAGATTGGAGAGTAGAGTACAATAGATATTAAAGAGAAAATTCGTTTTTAGTAGGGGAGGGATTGTTTTCGGTGGGATGAGGTAATAGTAGAGGTAGTTGGATGAATCAATGCAAGGTGGAAATCTGCTTACTAACAGGTTTCCCCTCTGCCCCCCCAGGGATGAATGAAACCAGGAGCTGGGTTAGTTTTTCTAACAGATTTGGTTCAGTGAAGGTAAAATCTCAGTTGTGTACATCTAGGGTATGCAAAATTTTTTCTCCTTTATTGGTAAGCCTTGGGAAGAAAGTAGGTAGGTGAATGGTCTGGTTGAGGGAAACCTCAGAGATCATCTTAGGCATAAGGGTGGGGTTGGTTCTCAGAAAGACCCTGTCTGTGTGGAAAATGATGAAAGGCTCAGTAGCCATTAGGGCCTGGAGCTCAGATACCCTCCTGACAGAAGTGATGGCTAGCAATAGAGGTACTTGAGATCTGCTGAGGATACTGGCTCAAAAGGGGGTAGGATTCAACTTTTTCAAAACAAAGTTTAGATCCCAAGCTGAAGCATGTGGCCTTCTAGGCGGTCTGATTTGAGCTACACCTCTGAGGAACTGTTTTAAGAGGTGCTCAGATAACAAGGGCTGCTCCCCCTGGACATAGGCTGAGACAGCTGCAGCATGAGTCTTGATAGAGGAGGACAACCGCTTTGCTAGGAGCTCTGCCAGATAGTCCAAAACCAGTGGTAAAGTGGCATTGGTGCTATCTGTGCCTCTGCTGCTGCACCAGCAGGTGAACCTTTTCCATTTTGCTGAATAAGATTGTCTGGTGCTGGATCTACGGGCCTCCTTAATAATTTCTAACACTTGCTTGCTGAGGGCTGCAGTGTTATCTGCCTTTGAGGAATCAACCATGTGGTTAACTTGAGAGTGGCCAGGCCTGGGTGCAGTAGCTTCCCTCCCTATTGAGTGAGAAGGTCTGTGGAGGGGGGTAGGAGGATGGGAGAGTACCTGCTCAGACTGAGCAGCATGGGGTACCAGTGCTGCCTCGACCAGTCTGGGGCAATTAGGATAGCCCTTCCTCTCTGATCTTGAGCAGTACCCTGGGTAACAGAGGCAGTGGTGGGAAGCGTATACAAACAGGCTGCCGTAATGGAAGGAGAGGACATTCACCCTCCAAGCCTTTGGGTGGAACTCTCAAGCAAAACTTTGTTAGCTAGTGGTTCTGGTAGCTAGCAAAATGGTCTAGGTCTGGTTTCCCCCAGATTTAACTGATCTGCAGGAAGGTCTTCCTGTGCAACTGTCACTCGTGGTGATCCAGGAGCTGTCTGTTTAATTGATCTGCCAGGGTGTTTTGCTTCCCAGGAAGGTATTGTGCTATCAGATGCAATCCTAGTTTTGAGGCTGACTGCCAGATTTTCATAGCTAAGCGACAGAGGGGGGGGGGGGTAAGAATGGGTGCCCCCTTGCTTGTTGATGTACCACATGACAGTTGTATTGTCTGTCTTGACTAAAAGGACTCCTGGTGACAGGTGCTCTTGGAAAGTTAGAATTGCTCTACACTGTCAGCATTTCTTTCAGGTTGATGTGGAGACCCAGAACCTCCTGTTCCCAAAAGGTCCAAGTTCGCAGGAATCCTTTGTGGACTCCCCAGGCAATGTCTGAGGCGTCTGCTGTTATGGTTTGGCCGTGTGGTTGAAGGACAAAGGAGAAATCCTTGTTCAAGCTGCAAGCCACGACCCACCATAGAAATTCCTTCCCCAGACAAGGAGTCAGGGGGAGTTGGTGTTCCAGTGACTGGGAGTGCTGGTACCAGAGATTCCTTGGGTACCACTGCAATTTTCTCATGTGTGTTCTGGGTAGGGGGACCAGCATGATGCAGCAGGCCATGCAACCCAGAACTTGCAGGATTTTTCTGGCAGTGAGGTGAGTTTTGTGTGCCAGCTGGGTGAAGTAAGACTGTAGGAAGGCCTGCTTCTGTGTGTGTGTGTGTGTGTGGGGGCACTTGAGCTGAGGTGTCTAGAAGGGTGTCCAGGAAGGTAATCCTTAATGTGGGCTGCAGATGGGACTTTTCCCGGTTTATGGTGAATCCCAGAGAGACGGCCTGCAAGAAGGAGAGGTCCTGCAAGAGTTTTTCCTTGGTTTCTGCCTGAATGAGGCAGTCGTCGAGATAGGGATAAATATGTACGCCCTTCTGCCTGCAAAATGCAATGACTGGGGCCAGGCACTTGGTAAAGACACTGGGTGCAGTGGATAAGCCAAAGGGCAGAGCAGAGAACTGAAACTGTTGGGACCCTGCTCTGAACCTTAGGTAACTCCTGCAGAACTGCCTGATTGGGATATGCAGGTAGGCATCCTTCAGATCTAGGGTCACTAGCCAGGTTTGTGGCAGAAGCATAAGTAGTAGTAGTTTTTGTAGAGTCAGCGTCTTGAAATTTGGAACCAGGAGGGACAGATTCAAGGTGGAGAGGTCTAGGATAGGGTGCCAGGTGCCCTCTTTTTTGGGGACCAGAAACAGTTTTGAATAAAATGCTTTTCTGGTCTGTTCCTTTGGTGCAGGTTCTACAGCACCCTGGATAATAAGCTTTCTGATCTGATTAATAGCTTCTGTCCTCTGATTTGCAGGGATGTCTGGGCAACCTGACTTTTTTAGTTTTTTCTTTAAAATAGAATCTGTACCCGCTGGTAATAATTTTTAAGACACATAGATCTGAGGTGATGGCCTGCCAGTTTTTTAGGAAGAGGGAAAGTCTTCCTCCTAGCCTGTTGGGTGATTTGAGGGGCAGAGGGGAGGGGAGAGAGGCATTGTGAGCTCTTGGAGAAGGGGGCTGATTTAGAACTCCTTTGCAGAGGAGCAGCGGTGGACCACTGCCTGGGTCTTTGCTGGCTATGGGATTGCTGCTTAAGGGTTCTGTCTCTGCATCCCTTTCTCTGGACTGGTTTTGCCTGCGAGGGAAAGGACCAGTGTTTTGTAGGGAAGTTTCTGTTGAACCTGGGAGGTTGCACCTGTGGGAAGTCCTTGACAGTTTGCATGGACTTGGCTTTGTCCTCCATTTTCTTAATGACCTCCTCTGCTTTAGGGCCAAACTGGTCTTTATCCAAGGAGGCATCTAGCAGCTTAGATTTCCACGCATACCTTCTGATTACTGAGCCTGTTACTGCAGCTCTGGTAGAAGCTTCTAAGGCATCAAAACCACAATTGTAAGGAGTGTTTGGCTAACTGAGAGCTAGACTGTATGAGGTCTGCTAATTCTCTGGTAGTACTATTGTCAGGAATGGAAGTTAACTTCTGTTTAATCGGTTCAAGGATATTTTGCTGGAATTTGAGCATATGGAATTGACAATTTAATGTTCTTAAAGCTAAAGTGACTGAAGTGTAAACCTTTTTTCTCATTCTGTCTAAAGCTCTGCTTTCTTTGTCAGTTGGAATAGGATTTCTAGATGAGCTTCCTTTAGCTTATTTAGGGCCTTGAGTAATGACTTGAGGGTCTGCAGTAGGATTGTTGAAAAGATATTTGTGGGGTGTCTTGCACCCTGTGATATCTGTCTGATTTTTTGGGTGCTGGTGGGAGAGAATCTGGTGAAAGGGCAGATTCTAGAAAAACATTGTCCACTACATTCAGGATAGGCGGAATGGCTAGAGGTTTATGCTGGGGCAGGTCAAGGAACTCTCTCAGTCTGTTAGACTGAGGGTAATCTTGGGCCTCCCATTGAAAATGCTCTCTGAGGAAATTTAAGGTTTCCCCAAAGGAAAGGTCCTCAGGTGGAGAAGCGGAAGGAATGGGGTCATCAGCATCAGAGTTCTCAAATGTTGCTAACGGCTGGTCTTCTATGTCTGACTCTTCCAGGACAGAGTCTTCTGACTCCTGGTCAGGGAGGGCCTCAGGGGAAGCGTCCCTTTTTCTTTTGGCTGGGGTGGAAGGATGGGGATGGCTTCCTCTAATAAGAGTCATCAGGTCTTCTGCCATCCTGAGCAGTTGCTGCGACTGATGAGCATGCTGGCTGGGCCCTTTTGGGTGGTAGTTTTAGGCTTGGGCCTGGGCGGGTTGGCAGTGTTATACAAAGTGAGTTTAACCAGCGGTGTTGTTGGTCTGAGTCTGGCTTCGGTAGTCAGAGGAGTCTCAGCGGAAGATGGTGCCCGCAAAGCGGCTCTGGACATGACCGCGTGAGGAAGAGGTGACAATACTGGTAGAGGGAGGTGGATCCGGCGGTGTACCAGACTCTGAACGGGTCTCGGTAGGGGCCTGTGACTGTTCCTCGGCTGGCGTCAGGGGCTGCAAAGGAGCCTCACTGAGTTCAGCTGTAGCACTGAGTGGAAAAATACCACACTTTTGACTTGAGTCGTCAAAGAGTCCAACCTTTAGAGGCCTATCTCTATCTTTTTCTTTCTTTTTTCTACATAAGTCAGTGGGCGGTTGAGAGATAGATGCCATTTTACTTGAAGACTCATTAAAATGCCTTGCTACAATTTCAGCTCTTCTATGTAGGGTTCTAGCATTAAACAGGCCACAGGACTGACACCTGGGGACATCGTGGTCTGGGGATAAACAAGTGACGCAGAGAGAATGGAAGTCTCGGTGTGGGATCTGCTTTCTACAGCTGAGACAATTATCAACTTTCTCTGACATCAGTTAAAAGCAAGAAAATGTTCTCCAATGGGGTACTCAGCTTTAGACGGTTTTCCTCACTCTGGCAATGGCCAACTGACGCATTTGCATAACTGCTTTTGCTTCTGGCTTCACATCAAGAAAGACTGATGTAATGGTGTCAGCTGTCACCCTTTATAGCCCTGACAACCTGATGTCAGCCACAGCCTCTGAACAGCTGACGCAGGAGGGAAATCCTTTACTCTGGTATTCCGGCCAGCCAAAGACTACCCAGCAGGGATAACCGACAAGTAATGACTGCAACAGTGAAACACAGAGAACATCTTCAGATCCTGTAATAGATGAGCCTTCCACACCGTGATGTCACCCTGATGGATGACGGAAAGAACCAGAGAGTCTGAAGCGACGAGATGCCAAATTGGAAGACAAAGGGAAAGCCAAAGTGACCAAGGAACCTGGTCTAAAAGGGGGGGGGGTGAACTGTCAAAGAGAAGCAGGCTTATCAGATAAAGGAGGATTCTGAGCTACAGAAATCTGAGAAGCCTTAGCAGAGAGGGGCCTCCTCCCCACTCTTCCTGCTTTTGGAGGCCTTGCAGGGTTGCCTGCGAACAAAAGCAGATGTAGAAGGATAACTCCTCTGGAACTTATGGACAGAAGACACAAAAATATGTTTAAGGCCCTGCAACACTTTGCCTTTCTCTTGAAGACACTTAAACATGTTAGCAGCATCAGTCCCAAAAAGATGTTGATTATCCAAAGGAGTATCAAACAAGTTGGGCTTAATGTCCTCAGGCGGAGACTGAAGACGAAGTCAAGAATAATGCCTCATAACAGACCCAAAAGATGCAGCACTAGAAGAGGTGTCAGCAGCATCATAGCTAAACTTTAAAATAAGAGTTGAGAGCCACTTTATAAGCAGAACCTAAAAAAAAAAAAAAAAAAGATAAGGCAGAGGCTTCAGAATCAGGGAGGTCTGAAATATCCTGACAAGCCTGAGCAGTCAAGGCCAGAGAAAACCTGGTTATGTGGGCCTAGCAATGAACAGCCCAAAAGGCCAAAGTAGAAGCAGTGTAAACTGTCTTATCAATCCTCTCCATTGCCCTACTATCCTCATCAGAAGGCAAAAGTCTGGAAGAGGGCAAAAATTTAGAAGGCTTATCAGAAGAGACAAAAACCACAGCAGGATCAGCACAAGGACATTTAAATAAAAACTGACAAATTCAGGAACCTTATAGAACCCATCAGGTTTCTTAGGAACAGGAGACTTGGAAGCAGCAATGAAAATATCTAACAAGGCAGCCAGCACAGGAGGAACTGTCGATGGCTTAGGAGTATCCACCTGAAGCAACTCATATCTTCTCTGAATATCATACACTTGATAAGAAATGCATGTAAAGTACTCCCCAAAAGGACAACTCCTCAAAAGGAGACTCTGGGCTAACAGACTCCTATTCGTCAGAACCATAAGCCAAAGACGAAGGCATCTGTGAGGAATAGGACAAAGACCCCTCATCAGACACAGAATCCTCATCCAAGGAATCCAGTTCCTTAAGCCGTTTAGCAAAACAAAATACACCACCAAGAAAAGTAAAAAAAAAAAATGGTGGCTAAGCATTCAGTACAGCAACAAAGCGTTGACACCAACTAGCAATAGTAGTGTTCAAATTAGAGACAAAACAGTTACGGATAGTTGTGGCCGTGCGTTCTGTACAGGGAGCACAATGGGAGTCTGGCACATACAAGATCAATAGGCTTTCGCATACTGGCTGAGAGCTGGGCTGCCCTGGGCAGGAGATCTCTTCTGTTTTGGATACTGCAACTGCTGCAACAAAGATGCATAATGACATTAACAGATACTGTGTTTATGGTAGTAGGGAATATACCTTTTTCTCTGCTAGATTTGGCACATAGGCAAGACTGGATAGAGGATATACAAAGGTCAGGAATTAGATAAAGTTAAAGGGATTTAATACACAACCAAATTCCCTCTCTGATCATGCACCAATTGAAATATAAATTTCTTTCCAGATTTTACCACACAGGGATATGCAATGGCATGCCTCTATATATCTTTATAAAAAAGTGATTTTAAAGCTTGGGTTGATAACCTGATTAAGATAAAACCCTGACAGTCTGAAGTGATTGGTAGGCAAAGTACAAAAGAACTGTGATATCTGTAAGGAACCAATTAAAATGCTGACTGTGTCAAAGGTCCAAGATATGAGGAACATTAGGAGAGAAACAGGAAAATTAGTGAGGGATAGAATAGGCAAATTCAAGACCAACCAAAGTTAGCAAAGCAACATAGGAAAGAATATTTAAATTATCCCAATAAAAGCAGGGTTGCAGCAGCCAGGCTGAAATATTCTGATAACTCCCTGACGAATAAGCAGGTTTCAGCACTTAGACAGAAGAAGGTTAAGTCACTAACAGTAAAATTGAGAGACCTGGAATCAGGAAAACTGACCACAGAGGCTAAGCAAATACACAGAATTTTGGTGGGTTGTTAGAGATGTACTCTCTGGAGAGAGGAGACCTTGACACACCCCGTTTCTGTGGAAAACTAGGAAAGGAGGACCAGCCAAGAGAGTCTGAAGTTCAGATATTGTCTTGGCTGAAGTGACAACCAAAACAAGAACAGTCTTCCAAATACAATACTGTAAGGAAGCTGAAGCAGCAGGTTCAAAAGGAGCCAAAGTCTTTTTTTCAAGAAAACTGAGGTCCCACGAAGGTGGAATAGGCTTCCTGGGAGGCCTGATAGGAAGGACGCCTTTAAGAAACTGACAGACCTCAAATTCAGAGGCCAGAGGAGGAGTCACAGGCAGACAAGTAGAAAAGTACAGTTTTGTACCTACCATAAATGTAGATGTCCGATAGATATGCAAACTGCAGTCATAACATATGGGTTGTCCTGCCTCAGGCAGCCCTCGGTCGGCCGGATTCCAAAGTCTGGGTCCGACGTCGGCTGATGTTGCATTTCTCTCCGACGTCAGAGCGGCTGGAGTACATAAGCATCAGCCAACGCCATTTTCTTCAGTGTTTCTTGCCCCAGATGCCAGGTGCCCTCCAAGGAAGGCTGTAATCAAATTGGAAGACAAAAACAGGTTTCCAGACAAATAAGTAAGCAATAAACAGATACACCATAACAGATATCCCCAGCTAAGAGTAACAGGGATAGGAGTGGACCCAAGGCATAGAGGGGAAGGAGGGAGGGAAAATCCGACTGCAGTTGCATATCTATCGGACATCTACATTTATGGTAGGTACAAAACTGTACTATGTCCTTCAAGAATGCAACTGCAGTCATAACATATGGGTAGGATACCATAGCTTAGCTGGGGGAGGTGGAATGCTCTAGGAAAGAGATGGTGTGGCTATCAAACCCTGCAGGATTGCCGAAGAAAAGCCTGGTCTGGATTTGGAATATAAAGGGAGGTTGTAGTGTTTGCAGAATGTATGCACGGAGCTCCATGTAGCAGCTTCTAGAATGTCTTTTGTAGGCACCTCTCAAGAATGCTGTAGAGGTGGCTGTAGCTCTGGTGGAGTGTGGTCTGACATTGGCTGGAACACTCTTTCCATGGAAGGAATAACAAAATCTGATGCAATGTCCAATCCATTTTGAAATAGACTGTTTGGAAATTGCTTTTCCTTGTACTCCAGGGGCGTAAGCTACAAAAAGCTGATCAGACTTCCTACTGGTCTTGGTTCTGTCCAGGTAGTAGCGAAGTTGTCTGTGAATGTCCAAGGTATGCAACAGTCTTTCCCCTTTGCTCTCAGGATTGGTAAAGAAAGTAGGCAGGTGAATAGCTTGATTTAAAGAAACCCTAGATACCACTTTTGGCATAAAGGTAGGGTTGGTTCTTAAGGAGACCCTGTCTCTGTGAAAGATTATGAACGGTGGTATTGCCATTAGGGCCTGTAGTTCCGAAACCCTTCTTGCTGAGGTAATTGCCAACAGGAAAGCTGTCTTCCATGAGAGAAATTGTAAGTCCACAGAAGCTGCTGGCTCAAAGGGAGGTAGAGTCAGTTTTTCTAGGACAAAGTTGAGGTCCCAAGCTGGTACTGGAGCCTTTCTTGGTGGCTTAATATTCTTGATTCCCCTAAGGAATTGCCTTAACAAAGGATGTGAAAACACAGGCGGATCAGTGTTATATCTAGCTGAAATAGCTAAAGCATGTATCTTTATGGAAGAATATGAGAGTCCATTCTGTAGCATATCTGCCAAATATTCCAGGATGAGTGGGATGTTCAATAACGATGCATCATGGCCCTTGCTGGTATTCCAAATGCTGAATCTCTTCCATTTTGCTGAGTAAACCTTTCTGGTGGATGGTCTTCGGGCTTCTGTTAATATCCACTGAACTTCCTTGGAGAGAGATAGATTGAGGTTATTCATGGGATCTCCCAAGCTGTTAGCTGCAGCGTCTGAAGGTTGGGATGTACAGTTTTGAAGTTGTGTTGAGTCAAAAGTTGGGGCCATTGGGGAAGGGCCCACTTTTTGTTGTGACATATGCTCCGTAGTAGTGGGTACCAGTGTTGTCTTGGCCAGTCTGGAGCTATTAGGATCGCCTTGGGCTTCTCTGCTTTGATCTTTAGTAATACTGTGGTCATCAGTGGCAGAGGTGGGAATGCATAGATTTTTAGGAAGTTCCAGTTGAATGAAAGAGCATCTATTTTCCATGCTTGTGGATGATATGTCCTTGAACAGAATTTTTGTAGATGATGGTTGAGGTGGGAGGCAAATAGGTCTACTTCTGGCCTGCCCCATGTCGAGGTGAGTCGTATGAAGATTTCTGGATGTAACCTCCACTCGTGGGGGTCTATGAAATTCCTGCTTAGGCTGTCCGCCAGCACACTGTCTTTGCCTGGAACAAACTGGGATTGCAACTGTATGTTTAGGCTCAGTGATTTTTCCCAAAGATTCATTGTCAGTCTGCAAAGGGGGTAAGAATGGGTGCCCCCCTGCTTGTTTATGTACCACATCACAGTGGTGTTGTCTGTCCGTATTAGCAGATGGCCTTGCTGAAGTTGTTGTCGAAAGGCCTCGATGGCATGCATTACTGCCAGCATTTCTTTTTGGTTGATATGCAGATGTGTTTCCTTTGGAGACCATTGTCCTTGAATACATCTGCCCTCCATGTGCGCCCCCCATCCAAGGTGTGAGGCGCCTGTGGTCATGGTCTGTGTTATCTGAGGTTTTTTGAATGACATACCTGTGTTTGCCTGGCTTACCGAGGCCCACCATAGAAATTCCTTTTGTAGGCATGGAATGAGCGGTATGGTTGTCTCTAGGTTGTTGCTGTGCTGAGACCATAAGCTTTTTAGGTACCATTGAAGCTTTCTCATGTGTAGTCTTGCTAATGGAACCAGGAGAATGCAGGATGCCATGTAACCCAGGGCCTGTAGGAATCTCCTTGCAGTCATCTGGGTGAGCTTTGCCAAACCTTTGAAATAATGAGTTAACTTCTCTTGCTTGTCTTCTGTCAGGTAAGCCATTTGAGAGGCTGTGTCTAGTTTGGCTCCTAACAAGGTTATTTGCTGGGATGGCTGAAGTCTTGACTTTTGGAAGTTGACTGTGTATCCCAGAGCCTGTACCAATTGTATGACACAGTTCAAGTTTTTTGTCAAAATCAGTTTGTCGTCCGCTTGTATGAGGCAGTCATCCAGGTACGGGTAAATTTGGATCCCCTGGAGCCTGCAATGAGCAATTACTGAAGCCAGGCATTTTGTGAATACTCTGGGCGTAGTAGATGAGCCAAATGGCAATGCTGAGAATTGATAATGCTCTGGCCCTGCAAGAAATCTGAGGTATCTTCTGCAGCTGTGTCTGATAGGGACATGCAGGTATGCCTCCTTGAGGTCCAGAGTAATCAGCCAAGACCCCTTGCCCAGCATGGGAAGGAGTTGCTGTAGAGTCAGCATTTTGAACTTTGGTACTATGAGAAAAGTGTTTAATGCGGACAAATCCAGTATTGGTCTCCATTGAGTTTCTTTCTTGGAACAAGGAACAGTCTTGAGTAAAACCCCATGGCCTTGTTCTTGTTGTGGAACTCTTTCTATTGCTTTGATCTGAGCAAGCAGAGAAATTTGCTTGATAGCCTCTGCCCTCTGGTTTTGTGGTAGGTTTGGCATGCCTTGTTTTCTTGGTAAGGTATGAAAGTGGAACCTGTAACCTTGGTCTATAATGTCCAAAATCCATTTGTCCTTTGTGAATCTGTGCCAATTGTCTAAAAACAGAGATAATTTTCCACCCAAAGGAGCTTCTATTTGCTCCTTGGTCAGCGGAAGTAGAGGAAAGTCATTGAGATTGTCCCTGTGGGGCAGGAGAGACCCCTGTGTCACTTCTTTGGTTTGCTGGTTGCCATTGTCATCCCCTGTAGGAACCTCTGTATTGCCCTCTTCCTCGGCCACGCCTGTTTTTACCCCTTTGAAATCTTTCAGGATTAGGAAAGGACCAGTTTTTAGAAGGCCAATTCCTGCTGAATCTGGGTGGCTGAACCTGGAGGAAATCTTTGACTGTCTGAACTGACTTGGCTTTTTCCTCGATGGACTTTAACACATCTTTAGCATTAGCACCAAAAAGCTTGTTCTTTTCCAAGGGTGCATCAAGAAGTTTTGCCTTAACATGATCTGGTAGAGGTTGTTCTTTTAACCATGCATGTCTACGAATGACCGCCTCTGTCATAGCTGCCCTACATGAAGCTTCCAATGCATCATACCCACACTGCAGAAAGTGATTGCTAACTTGCTGAGAATTATGTACAGCCTCCTGCAAAGACTTCCTGTCTAAAGGTTCAGGAGAGGCCAATGTTTTCTGTAAATCATCTAACAGGTAATCCTGATATTGAAACATATGAAAGAGGCAATTCAGAGCTCTCATAGATAAAGTAGTGGAGGTGTAGACCTTTTTCCCCCATCTCTCTAATGACCTAGCTTCCCTGTTGGAAGGCAAAGGATTTTTGGAGGTGGTTGCTGAAACCCCTTTAGGTCCCTGAGAAATAGTTTCTAAATCAACAGCATGGGCCCTAAAGAAATGAGAATGTGTTTCTGGGACCCTATAGTATCTGTCTGGCTTGGCAGGAGCAGGAGGAAGAGTATCAGGGGTAACACTGGAGTCAGAGTATAGATCATCCAAAACATCAAGCACAGGAGGTATAGCCAAGGGCCTGTGTTGGGGCTTTTTAAGGAAGGTTCGAAGGCGCTTTCTGGAATCAGAATATTCCTGGCCTTGCCACTTAAAATGTTCCCTCATGGAATGCAGAACTTCCCCAAAAGAAATATCCTCAGGAGGGGAGGCCGAGGGGATGGATTCCTCTGCATCCGAGTCCTCATAGGTCTGGAAGGGCTCTTCCTGGCTATCGGAGTGAACAGAGTCCTCAGAATCTTCATCTGAAGGGATAGGGTCAGAGGGTTCAACCCGGGGCCTCTTATCAGAAGGAGGCTGGGATCCTCTCTCAGGATGGGCCTGGGAACCACTGATCATGGAAATTAAGTCTGCGGCCATAGTCATGATTTGTGTTTCAGGAGTAGGCTGAGGTAAGGCTTTAGCAGTAAGGTGCTTGGTCTTGCTGGCTGCCTTAGCACGTGTGTAGGCCTTAATAGACATGGACACAGGAGGCCTAGCAGCTCCACGTGCAAGAGTGACCTTATCCACAGCAATGGTCTCGGGCATTTCCTCGGTTTCAGTATCCGGAGGAAAATCAATAACTGGCATCGGTGTGGTCTCCGGTATCGGAGGTATCGGTAATGCAGTGTCTTCGGTTCGGAGTGGTGAAATAACCGCCTCAGAGGGAACCGGGGCACTCGCGGTAGGTTTTGGCATGGAGTCGGTGGAAGACGCGGGCCGAGGATGTCGGTCCCGGTCTTTTCGTTTCTTAGGAGTCTGCGATGTCGGTAGTTCCGACGGCATTGTATAATCAAATTTTTCGCCGAAAAAGTCTTCAGCAAACTCTGCCCGGCGCCTTAGAGTGCGCTTATTGAAGCGAGCACAGGCGGCACAGGCCGAGACGTCGTGGTCTGGGCCAAGGCAAGGAAGGCAGTAAGAGTGGAAATCCTTATGAGGTATTTGTTTACCACAAGACAAACAATTATTAACTTTTTCAGTAATTTCTGACATCGGCTGAGGCAAGAAAAGGTCCCCAACGGGGTACTTAGCTTTTCTGATGACTTCGGATTCGAAGAATACAGGAGCTGACCGACAGGCACTTGCGAACTGCTTCTGCTTCGGGCACCGTGCGGCAAGAAAGACTGAAGAAAATGGCGTTGGCTGATGCTTATGTACTCCAGCCGCTCTGACGTTGGAGAGAAATGCGACATCAGCCGACGTCGGACCCAGACTTTGGAATCCGGCCAACCGAGGGCTGCCTGAGGCAGGACAACCCATATGTTATGACTGCAGTTGCATTCTTGAAGGACATCTGATGACAGGTAAGCTATAACTGAAGAATATGCCAACCCAGCATGAAGGAATCACACAAATGATAGAGAACCAGAGGAACACACGCAGATATGGGATTCTGATGGTGAGAGAGGCACCAGACAGAATCTCTCTTCTATTTGGACAAATATGACTTCCTGGTAGTAGGCTTCCTGGCCTCCTGCAGGATCCAAAGCATATCCTCAAAAAAGTGGCTAAAAGCTATCAAAACCCATCACCCAGAGCATTAGTTGAAGAGTGGACAAATGAGGATGGATATGAGACCCCTTGTCTTGTGCGAGAAAGTTCACGGAGGTTAACTTGTAGGAACTGCTCCTGGCCAAGTGAAAAAGAAGCGGGAACCAATTACATCTGGGTCAAAAGGGAGTCACTAATAACATTTTGGGAAGAGTCCTGTCTGATCTTTTGAAAGCCTTTCAGAAGCAGAGTACGGAGAGGGAAGGCATACAGAAACATTCCCTTCCAAGGAAAAGAGAAGGTGTCCACTTTCCAAGCCAGAGGACTTGGGACTCAAACAGAATAGATGAAGCTGTCTGTACAGAGATGAGGCAAAAAGATCTACATGAGTAATACCTCACAGATGGACAATGTCCAGGAACACATCTGTGTGAAGCATCCATTCTTGAGCTTATGCTCTGAACTTGCTCAAACAGGCTGCTACTAAATTACACTCCAAGGGAATGTAAACAGTCTGAAGAGTCGCTTGGTACTAGACAGCTAGATCCCAGACCTGAAGAGCTAGCCTACAGAGAAGGTAGGACCTTGCACCCCCTTGGTTGCTGACATACCACATCACTGTGGCATTGTCTGTGAAAACTTTGAGGGGCCTGGGATGAAAGCGGGAATTAAAAGCCTGCACAGCTAGAAGCAGAGCCCGCATCTCCTTCATATTAATGTGGTCTGACCTATGATGAAGAGGCCAGAGACCTTGAACCTTGAAAAAGCTGAAGGAGCCCCCATACCATGTCTGAAGTGCATGTGAAGAGCTCTTGTGTGACGTCTGGAATCTGCAAAGGAAGCCCTGTGCTAAGAGAAAGTTGATGAATCAAACACTGCAGCTTGAGCTCAAGACAAAGGAGGAAAGGGACAGGACATCCAAGGGGTTGCAATGTTGAAGCCACACAGACTTGAGGTACCACTGAAGTTTTGTCATATGGAGTCTGGCCAGAGGAAGCATGGGAATGGTGGAAGATATGAACCCGAGGACCCTGAGAAACTCCCTGGCTGTGACTGACTACAGAAGAAGACACTGGAAAAAGGCAATAAGAGACAGGACCTTGGGAGCGGGCAGGGATTCCAGCATGGGGATGGTCTGGATCCTGAAACTAAGAAAAACATGATCCTGAGGAGGAGTCAGGGGTGATTTTTGAATGTTTATGGTGAATCCCAACAGGGAAAAAATAAAATTCAATTCAACTTTATTGCGATATGTACTAGAGACAGTATCACATAGTACCAACATATAAAAACACGACAATTAACAAGAAGTAATCTAAGACAACAGACAATAATATAAATATCTAGATCTATATATATATATATATATATATATATATATATATATATATATATATATACATATATATATACATATATATATATATATATATATATATATATATATATATATATATATATATATATGTATATATATGTACACACACACACACACACACACACACACACACACACACACACACACACACACACACACACACACACACAGTGAAAAAGAGAGAATTTGTGCAAAAAAAAAAGCTTGTTTCCCTCCAAATATAAACGAACCTACAGTACTGGAGGAAGAGGTAGCATGCAAGTTTTATTTAACAGTCTTAATAGCTTGAGGTATAAAACTGTCTTTCAGCCTGGTTGTTCTGGCCGCCATGCTCTTATACTGGAAGTCGTGCAGCACAGCCTTGGGGGAAGAAGCTTGAATGAGCAGATCATCCAGAAAATGAAAGATGTGAACCTCTCTCATCCTGAAAAAAACAATGACAGCATCAAAGTATTTGAATACCCTTGCGGCAGTAGAGAGGCCAAAAAGCGAAGCAGAGAATGGAAAATTATAGAAAGAAACAGAGAGATGCAACATTTTCTGAAAAAGGGGTGGATGGGGATATGAAAGAGAGATCAGAAAGGCCTGAGGAAGAACAAAGGGAAATAATCTTTGAAGAGACAACATCCGAAATGAAGGAATCTTGAGAAAGGTGTTGAGCTGAGAAAGGTCCAGAATTGGTCTCCAGGTGCCGCCCTTCCTGGGAACTAAAAACATTCTGAAATGAAAATCCCTCCCTACCTCGGCAGGGGGTACAGCTTGAATGGCACCTTGAGTCTACAGAGAATGAACCACTTCTGGGGAAAAAGGAAGCTGGGTAGATACAGAGAGTACAGAGACAGACAGGGAAGATGTGAAGAGCTCTTTGATGCTGATCCTAGGGGATCAGTTGCCCCTTAAGGGGCTTACAGTAACAGGAAAAGAGAGAGAGAGACAGGGATGGGAGGGAAAAAAAACTAAATTAGTGGAATTCTTTACAAATGTGAGAACAATGTATTTAATGAAGAAGAAATTTGGTCTTCTAGACTTATGGTAGCCTGACAGAAAGTAAACTAGACCTACTGAAGGAAATCAGAAAAAGATGGGAACAAACATGGCAAAAGATATACAAACAAGAGCAACGAAGATTGATATGTAAGGCTCCTAGATGTGCAATAAAAGCTAGAAGAATTCAAGATGTTTGGCTTGAAGTGCTTGCACAAATATTTCTATAGTCCGGCTAGGTTAAATAAGATGTTCTTGGATGTGCAGGGCAACTGTTGGAGATATAAGGGCACGGCAAAGGGGACTTGGGAGCATATCTTCTAGGAATGTAGGTAGTTGCAAATATAAGCCAGATATAAAGGTACAAGTTAAGAATTGGTGAGGACAGAAGTCCAGTTGACAATAGAAATGTTTTTTGTTAGTTGGGCAAACCTTACGGTTCCAAATTATGTTAAAGCATCATTCTCCTTAATAATGCTGCTAAGCCAAAAAAGTGATAACTACAAGATGGAAATTAGACAGGAAGCCGAAGGGAGCTGAACTGAGATATTTGATGGAAAATATTAAGGACCAGGAGTTTGGGTCAGTTGGCCAGTCCACAAATAAAATGAAAGTACCAAAATGGCATAAATGGAGTCTCATCAAAGGTGGCCATCTGAATCACTTGTCTTGAACGTGAATTCCTCAGTTAGATGGGAAATTTATGGGATGAGGAGATATATTTATGCAAACAGCAACTATGATGAAGATGCATTCTAAGAGGAAGCTCTATTTTTTTTTTGTGATATTTGTTAAGTACAGATTCATGGTATTTAGTGTAACGAAGGACTTGGTGACAGCTATCAGAGTGCAAAGAAGTGGCTCTTGAATGCTGGAGTGCTTAAAAGTGTTTGTATGGCTACTGTTGCTAAATAAAGATTAATATACTTAATAATTCTGACAACTTTAAAGTGGGAAAATAAATTGCGCCACATACATGCTTGATTTGTTCACGTTTTATCAATATTCTGATCAGCTCTGTACTTGACTCTCTTCTGCGTTTGATTTATTTGGTTTTGTAATGATGCCCATTCACCTGCGCTACGTTTGATTTATTTGGTTTTGTAATGACGCCCATTCACCTGCGTTAATGCTGAAAATAGTCTTTCCACTTACTCACCCTCCCAATAAGCAAATGTATAATTAAATACTAAATCAGCAACATGCTGAACTGCAATATACATAGCTTAACTAACGGAAAAAAACAGTACAATTGAGTAGGTAATTTAACATAACAGTAAATGTTTGAATAGATCACTGTTGCACTAGTCCTTATTAGTGGAACTTAACCACTAGCTGCCCACTACATCTGACTCCACATCCAAAGTTGAGCATCAGTCCCCCTTTGTATGGCATGTGCTCAACCCTGGTACATCCAAGCATGACAGTATAGGATGGGTATCCACCAATGACATTTTTGAGCTTTGCTCTCCACAATCCATAGTATAAACTCTAGATGTGAGACATTAGTATAAGGAAGGATAGAAACGTGAATGCTTCCACTATACAGGAGCTGAAAAAGGCTAACAGGAGGGAAATTCGATCCCCCCCCCCCCCCCTACAAGCAATACCCAGAAATAAGCAGGCCCAAGGAACTACAGGTTCAGAGAAAAGTGGGGCAAGAACAAACAGGATAAAAAGGAAATGGGCACTCAACTCCAACCCAGCAGAGTACAAGAGCACTTAGACCGGGGGGGGGGGGGGGGGTTGAACACAGTACTGCAACAACATATTTGAGCATCCACAAATCTACTATCATGGTAGGCTGCCTACATAACCGTAGTACGCTCTTCATTTACGTCACTGTTGCAGCAGTCCTTGTTTCAGAGACTGATTTCCAGGATCTTTTCTGATGAACAGGTGGTGGAGTGAGAAGTGTATCTGAAGTTCAGCTTACCTTGAAGGATAACCTTAGCCTTGGAAGGGATACCCAACCAGCAGTCCTTGGAGAAGGTGGAAAAATGCCAAGGTAGCAGCTTTCAGAATAGCTCGAGTATCAATGCCTTTTAAAAATGCTACAATGGTTGCAGTGGTCCTGGTAACACAAGTCTTGACTAAGCCTACCAGGGCTTTTCCTTGGTGTGAGCAGAGTCGTATGCACTGACAAAGACATTTAGCTATATAGTTTGCTTGACCACCTGTTCACCCTTCTCAACAAAGGCTTTCAAGGCTGGGCTTGTGTTTCTACAACTGGTTTTGTGTAGACAGTACCAACACTATCTGCAAACATTCAAGGCTGGTAGAATTTTTCTACCCTATTTTGTAGGTCTGCAAAGAAGGCTGGTAACTAAATGGTCTGATCAAGGATGGGTCCCTATCACTATTATAAGGATGAAAAAAGGACTTGTTCTAAGGATCACCACATACTTGTAAAAGACTAGGAAAGGCTGAAGCCACATTAAAAAGTCCACAGTTCAGATAATGTTTAAGCTGATGTGATGGTTCAATAATTGTTTTACTGACCTCAAGCTAGTCCCTACAACCCCGGGTCCTGTCCTCTGTCCTAGCATTAGTTAGGAAAACCTTCCACTAGATATGTAGGATTTCCTGGTGTTTGGGGTCCTAACCTCACTGATGATGGTGATCACATCCTTAGAAAATTGTTGTCAGAGTATAAGGATGGAATAATTTATGCAGTGGGATGCAGTGTCACCAGGATGAAGTGCATTAGGGGGTCTCTTGTGTCATGTCAGAAGGTCCAACACTCAGGTTCCATGATCATGGAGAAAGTACAGTTGTATTACACTTAACATAATTGTAGATATTCAAGTAGATCAACGTGCAGTACTGATTCTTGGGTCTTCCAGCCATGCAGAAGCCCAAAACCGGCATGATTTTCAGAGCCTTTGCATCACCTCCAATCAACAGAAGTCTGAAAACTTGATGACCGGACATCAGGATACAAGACAGGCATCTGCTGGAGCCTTCTTTTGGTCTTTTTGTCTGCGGAAGGCAGTCAGATGCCAGAGGACAGCACAACCCTCCCAACTGTCGAAATTTTGAAACAGAGGGGCCATAGTTCATAAGCAGATGAAGAGAATTATGGGGGTGGTGATGATGACAGGATTGCCTGGCCAAGGGAATCCAAGCAGACAGAGAGGGAGGAGGGTGGGATGGTACTGCAACACAGACCTACCCAGACATCTACATGTTCCCCACAGTAAATGTTGCAGTACAGATTCTTGGGAAGACTCAAAAAGCTACAAATTGAGAGGCTGTCTGTCTGAAGACCTCCTTGGATACAGTGACAAAATGGTAGTGTTTGATAAAGGTGTGAAGGTGGCTGTCTCCAAGATGACCCGAGTACGGACAACTTTTAAGAAGGCAGTGGTGGCCACCCTCTGTCTCACGGAGTGTGCCCTGACAGCTGCTAGGAGTTGCCTTCTACACAGTAGTTTATATCCATTAGATGGGCCTGCCTTCTTTTCCCTCTGCAAAAGGCCACCAAAAGTTGTTCTGCTCTATTTGGTGACTGTGTCCTGCTAAGGCAATTCCTGATCTGTTGGCGAACTTCAAGGGAATGCAGGATTTGTTCAGTATTATTTAGTGGATTAGGGTAGATCACTGGTAGGTGTATAGCTTGGTTTAATGAGAACTGACACACTATCTTTGGCATTAAAGAAGGGTTACTTCTCAGGCTAACTACTCCTGTGGAATACAGTGAAAGGTTCATTATACATCAGGGCTTGCACTTCTAGGACCTGCATGGCTATCAGTAGAGTGATCTTCCAAGTAAGCATCTTTAAAGTGGCAGAGGCAGCACCTGGCAGGTTAAGTTTTTCCAAAACATAGTTCAGTGCCCAAGAGGGAACAGGATTTCTCTTGGGTGGTCTCAGTTGTATTACCCACTTTAGAAATTATTTCAAACAGAAGTGATTAAGGATAGTGGAGGGCAACATATGAAGAGAGACAACAAATGCATGTGCCTTAATACTTGAAAAAGAAAAGGCCCTGGATAAATAATTCTAAAATGTATTCCAGCACTTAATTCATGCCAGCATTAAGTGATGTCATACCTTTGGCTCAGTATCAAACAGAAAAGCTTTTCCACTTTCATAAGTACAGTTTTTCTGGTGGTTGGTTTTCTTGACTCTCTCAAGAGAGAGAATACTTCAGTAGAGCAAGCTGAATTGTTTGCGTTAAAAATCCAATCCAATGTTGTTGTTCTGGCCCAGGATGTACGAGGCTATAAAAGTCAGTTATAAGCTCTTTTGCCAAAAAACATACTCTTTATCAGTAGACTGCACAGTGGGTAGGAAAGAGCTCTCTTGTTTATGTACCACATAATTGTGCTGTTATCCTTCCAACTCTGCACTGGTCCTGGGGTCAGGTTGATTTAAAAGGCTTTTACAGCTAGAAACATTGCCAGCATTTTTCTTTGGTTAATGTGCAGTTTGCTTTGTTCTGCAGTCCAGAACCACTGACCTAAATGTGCTCCCCAGGCTATGTCTGAGGTGATGGATTTGTCCGTCTCTGGTAGACAGAAGCTTGCTTCTGGTTCTGTAGAATGCTGTCTTTCCACCAAACCAGTTCCTTTTTTAGGCAAGGAAAAAGGGGCAGCAGGGTTTCTAAAGGTTGGGAATGTTGTTCCCAAAATGCTTATTTTTGGGTACCACTGCAGTTTTCTCAAGTGCAGCTTTGCAAGAGGAATCATTAGGATGCATGGATGCAACGTGGAAGCATGAACTTTACAACGTATGTACCCAAACGCCCTTAAGAACTATAATTCAAGGTGGTGTTCTCCAGGATCAGGCAGTTGTCTAGGTAAGGGTAAATGTGAACTCCTAAAGTTTTGCAAAGGGCTACAAAGTACAGTTGTGTACACTTACCATAAATGTAGATGTTCGAGTGTATTCACTGCTGCAGTCAATACATTTGGGTAATCCTGCTGGCAGGTTGCCCTCAGTCGGCCTGAATTCCAAAGTCCTGGGTCCTGTGTCGGCTGCTGTCGCCCCTTCCCTGACGTCAGGTCGTCAGGGGTATAAAAGATGCGGCCAACGCTATTTTCTTTAGTTTTTCTTGCCCCCGATGTCAGGTGCCCCCTAAAAGGGTAGCCAAAATTTATATGTATATGTAAATACATGCACCAGTATAAACTTTACCTTCATCTACCAGCAAATACACCACATAGGTTGTATAAATCAAAGGAAAGATAGGTTCCATCAGAAGAAAGGGGGGTGGCGGGTGGGTAACCTGGACTGCAACAGTGAATACACTCGAACATCTACATTTATGGTAGTGTACACAACTGTACTATGTTCTTCGTGTTTCACTGTTGCAGTCATTACATTTGGATAGAGTCCCAAAGCTATGGACGGGAGGCTGGAGCTAAGCAGCATTAGGAGCGGCTATGAGGCCCTGCAGAACTGCAGTGGCAAATCCTGCCTTGGATTTAGAGTAGAGTGGCAGATGATAGTGCTTGGTAAAGGTGTGCACTGAACTCCAAGTAGCAGCCTCTAAAATGTCTTTGGTTGGTACTCCCCTGAGAAAGGCTGCTGAAGTGGCTGCAGCTCTGGTTGAATGTGGCCTAATGCCCTTAGGCACTGGCTTGCCATGGTGTAAGTAGCAGAAACGAATGCAGTGGCCTATCCACTTTGAAATAGTCTGCTTTGAGATAGCCTTTCCTTGTGAACTTGCAGCATATGCCACTAGTAATTGCCGTGTCTTTCTGAAAACTTTGGTTCTGTCCAAGTAGAATCTAAGCTGTCTGTGTACGTCCAAAGAATGCAGAATTCTTTCCCCCTTGTTCTGTGGATTTGGATGAAAAGTTGGCAGATGAATAGTTTGATTAAGAGCCACACTGGACACCACCTTAGGCATAAATGTTGGGTTTGTCCTCAGAGAGACCCTGTCAGGATAAAAAAATGATACAAGGTACCACAGCCATGAGTGCCTGTAGCTCTGAAATTTGTCTTGCAGAAGTTATTGCTAGGAGCAGAGCTGTTTTCCAAGATAAAAACTTTATATCAGCAGTGGCAGCTGGCTCAAAAGGAGGCAGGATGAGTTTTTCCAAGACATAGTTGAGGTCCCATGCAGGCATTCGTGATCTCCTTGCAGGCCTTAAATTTTTGGCTCCTCTGAGGTACTGTTTTAATAAGGGATGAGAAAAGATTAGTGGCTCTGTATTGTAAAGAGCCGAAATGGCAGAGGCATGGATTTTAATAGATGAAAAAGATAGGCCTTTGTCCAGCATCTCAGTTAAATATTGCAAAATCTGAGGAATATTTGGCACAGCGGTATCAGGTCCTTATGCCTGGTTCCAAGCACAGAATCTCTTCCATTTTCCAGGATAGGATTGTCTAGTACTAGGCCTTCTGGCCTCCAAAATGACATCACAGCTTTACTGAGGGGTGTGTTTTGTATGACTACATTATCCACCATGCTGTCAGGTTTAAAGTCTTGAGTTGGCTGTGCAGGATCTGATTGTTTTGCTGGGACAGTAGATGAGGTATTTGAGGTAAGGTCCAAGCTGGGCATTGAGAAGTTCTTTAGGACTGGAAACCAGTACTGGCGGGGCAAGTCTGGGGCAATCAGTATCATTTTTGGCTTCTCCTGTCTGACCTTTAGGAGTACCTTGGGGAGGACAGGCAGTGGGAGAAAGGCATACACTGATAGGTTTTTCCAGCTGAAAGATAAGGCGTCCACTTTCCATGCTTGTCTGTGATAAGTCCTTGTGCAGAATCTTTTTAATTCGTAGTCATGAGGGGAGGCAAATAGATCTATGTCCGGGCATCCCCACTTCCTTGTTACCATACTGAAGACTTGTGGATCCAGCTGCCACTCATGGGGATTCATGAGGTTTCTGCTTAGTTCGTCTGCCAGAGTATTTTTCCTTCCTGGCAGGAATTGTGCCTGCAGATGTACTTGGTAAGTTAATGCTGTGTCCCACAAAGTCATGGCTAGTCTGCAGATGGGGTAAGAATGTGTGCCCCCCTGCTTGTTTATATACCACATGACCGTGGTGTTGTCTGTCTTTATCAGTAGTTGTCCCAGATGAAGTAGGTCCTTGAAGGCTGTCAGGGCATTCTGAACAGCTAGCGTCTCTTTTTGATTGATATGTAGATGCAATTGGGTTGAGGACCATGTGCCCTGAATGCATCTTCCTGCCATGTGGGCCCCCCAGGCATAATCTGATGCATCCGTTGTTAGTGTCTGCCTGGCTGGGGGTAATGTGAATGGCTGTCCCTTGTTTTGGTGACAAGCCTTTGCCCACCATCGAAACTCCTGTTGTAGGCAGGGAATGAGAGTAACCATTATTTCCAGGCTGTGGCAATGTTGAGTCCAAACACTTTTTAGGTACCACTGAAGTTTCCTCTATGCAGTCTTGCATATGGAATTAGTAGGATGCAGGATGCCATGAAGCCAAAAGCTTGCAGAACTTTTCTTGCAGATAACTGGGCCCTTGTTGCCAAGATTTTGAAATAGGTAGTCAGTTGCATTTGTTTGTCTGGCATGAGATAAGCCATCTGGGCAGTTGTATTTAAGCTTGCACTCAAGAATATTATCTCTTGAGAGGGTACTAGTTTTGATTTATTTTCGTTGACTGTGTACCCTAGGCATGTTAGAAGTCTTTTCACAAATGCCAGATGCTGTAGAATAATGTCCTTGTTCTCTGCTTGAATTAGACAGTCGTCCAAGTAAGGATATATTTGTATTCCTCTTTGTCTGCAGAATGCAATTACTGGTGCCAGACACTTTGTAAAAACCCTGGGTGCAGTAGATAAGCCAAAGGGCAGTGCAGAGAATTGGTAATGCATTGAGAGAGCCTTGAATCTGAGGTATCTTCTGCATAACTGTCTGATTGGGACATGCAGGTATGCCTCTTCTAGGTCTAGAGTCACCAGCCAAGCGTTCTTGCCCAGCATGGGCAGAAGCTGATGCAAAGTCATCCTCTTGAATTTTGGTATATCCAGGAATGTGTTCAGAATAGATAGGTCCAGTATTGGACTCTAGGGTCTTGTTCTTTCTGGGTACCAGGAAAGTACAGTTTTGTACCTACCATAAATGTAGATGTTCGAGTGCTAATACAGCTGCAATCATAACAGATGGGTTCTCCTACCGTCAGGCGGGTCCTCGGTCGGCCGAATTCCAAAGTCTAGGTCCGGCGTTGGTTGTCGTCGCTTCTTCCCTGACGTCAGTGCGACAGGGGTATAAAAGAACCAGCCGACGCCATTTTCTTCAGTTTTTCTTGTCCCAGATGTCAGGTGCCCCCAGAAGGAAGGCAATACCTAAAATTATGTAATAATGCAATGCAATATAATCAAAACCCAGTAGTTGCAAGCAAATACACCATAAAAGAAGACCCCTAGAGGGGAAGGAGGGAGGGAAACCTGGACTGCAGCTGTATTAGCACTCGAACATCTACATTTATGGTAGGTACAAAACTGTACTATGTTCATCGTGCATACAGCTGCAGTCATAACAGATGGGTAGAATCCCAAAGCTAAGAAAGGGGTGGTAGGCACTAAGTGGAGCTAGGAAGAGCCAAAATGCCCTGCAAGACTGCAGTGGCAAAGCCTGCTCTAGATTTGGAGTATAATTGTAGGTTGTAGTGCTTAGAGAAGGTATGCACAGAACTCCAAGTGGCTGCTTCTAAAATATCCTTGGTAGGAACTCCTCTGAGGAAGGCTGCAGAGGTGGCTGTGGCCCTGGTAGAATGAGTTCTAATGCCTGTAGGTACAGTTTTGCCATGAAAGGAATAGCAAAAGCGTATGCAGTGGGCTATCCATTTTGAGATTGTCTGTTTGGATATTGACTTTCCTTGAACTCCTACCGCATAGGCCACAAAAGCTGTTCTGATTTTCTGAAAGGTTTTGTTCTGTCCAAATAATAACAAAGTTGTCTGTGGATGTCCAAGGAATGCAGTAATCTCTCCCCTTTGTTTTGAGTATTAGGAAAAAAAGTAGGTAAATGTATGGCCTGATTTAAAGCTACCCTGGATACCACTTTAGGCATAAAGGACGGGTTGGTACGTAATGAAACTCTGTCCTGATGGAAGATAAAAGGCTGGACAGCCATAAGAGCCTGTAGTTCTGAAACTCTACAAGCTGAAGTGATAGCCAGAAGGAAAGCTGTTTTCCAGGACAAATATTGTAAATCTGATGCGGCAGCTGGCTCAAAAGGAGGCAAGGTCAGTTTTTCCAGAATGAAATTAAGATCCCAAGCAGGTATTGGTTGTTTCCTTGGAGGTTTTAAATTCGTAGCCCCTCTGAGGAACTGTCTTAATAGAGGGTGAGAGAATAAAGGTGGATCAGTGTTGTATTCTGCAGAAATGGCTGAGGCATGGATTTTGATGGAGGAGAACGAAAGTCCATTGCTTAGTAGTTCAGTCAAATATTGTAGTATATGAGGTAAATTCAGTTTTCCAGGGCACTGGCCCTTTTTCTCATTCCAAACACAAAAACGTTTCCATTTTGCAGAGTAAGCTTTTCTAGTTGATGGCCTTCTGGCCTCCAAAATGACATCCTGCACCTCCTTGGAGAGCAGGGCCTGCTGCGATGCTAAGGAATCTTCCATGCGGCTAGATTGAGTGTTTTCAGCTGACTGTGAAGAGATTTGAAGTTGTGCTGAGTCAGAAGAAGAGGCATTAGAGGCAGGGTCCATGGTGGGGAATGTGTCAGGCTCCTCAGGAGTGGGTACCAGTGTTGCCTTGGCCATTCCGGAACAATGAGGATCATCTTTGGTCTGTCTGCTTTGGTCTTCAATAGGACTTTGGGCAGCAGAGGAAGAGGTGGGAAGGCATAAACTGTCATTGATGTCCAACTGAAAGAGAGAGCGTCCACTCTCCAGGCCTTTGGATGGAAGATCCTTGAGCAGAATTTTGTCAATTGATGTTTTTTGTGGGAGGCAAAGAGATCTATGTCTGGCCTTCCCCATTCTTGGGTTATTTCTGTAAAAACTTTTGGATGCAACTTCCATTCGTGTGAATCTGTCATATTCCTGCTTAGGTTGTCTGCCAGCGTGTTTCCTTGCCTGGCAAGTACTGTGCTTGTAGATCCATTTGTAAGTCCATGGCCAGTCTGCATAGGGGATAAGAATGTGTTCCTCCCTGCTTGTTTATGTACCACATAACTGTGGTGTTGTCTGTTCTTATCAGTAGCTGGCCTGGTTGTAGAAGGTCCTTGAAAGCTGTAATAGCATTTATCACTGCTAGCATTTCTTTTTGATTGATGTGATGGTGCTTTTCTTTTTGGGTCCATTTGCCCTGAATGCACCGGTCTGTCATGTGCGCCCCCCAGGCTAGTCCGAGGCGTCTGTTGTGATGACTTGATTTGCTTGAGGCTTGCTGAATGGAAGACCTGTGTTTGTTTGGCATGCTTGAGCCCATGGTATTATTGTTTCCAAACTGTGGCTGTGTTGAGACCATGTTTTTTAGGTACCATTGTAGTTTTCTCATATGCAGCTTTGCACATGGGATTAGTAAGATGCAAGATGCCATGAATCCCAGAACCTGCAGGATTTTCCTTGCAGTCAGCCTGGTGCAATTTGCTAGTGTTCTGAAATACTGAATTAGTTGCTCCTGCTTCTCTGGCGTGAGGTAGGCCCATCTGGGTGTTTGTGTCCAAATTGGCACCCAGGAAAATTATCTTCCGAGAGGGTATTAGTCTTGATTTCTCTTTGTTGACTGTGTATCCTAGAGAGTTTAATAACCTTATTACATAAGCCAGATGTTTCAGAAGAATGTGCTTGCTGTCCGCTTGGATCGGGCAGTCGTCCAAATAAGGGTATATTTGTATCCCTTGAAGTCTGCAGTAGGCAATTACTGATGCCAGGCATTTCGTGAATACTCTGGGCGCAGTAGATAAACCAAAGGGCAATGCAGAGAATTAATAATGGGTTGAACCTGCAAGAAATCTGAGGTATCTTCTGCAATTTTGTCTGATTGTGACATGCAGGTATGCCTCCTTGAGGTCCAATGTTACCAGCCAAGACTCCTTGCCCAGCATGGGAAGAAGTTGCTGTAGAGTGAGCATCTTGAATTTTGGTACGAGTAGGAATGTGTTTAGGATGGAAAGATCCAAAATAGGTCTCCAATCTTTTCCCTTCCTTGGCACCAGAAATAGCCTGGAATAAAAACCTTGACCTTGTTCGTGCGTAGGTACCTCTTGAATAGCTTTCATGTTGATAAGATCTGAAATTTGCTTTTGTGCCTCTGCCCTTTGATTGTGTGGCAGGTTTGGCATGCCTTTCATTTTTGGATGGGTATGAAAATGGAATTTGTAGCCTCTGTTTATAATGTTTAGGATCCATTTGTCCTTTGTGACAATATGCCAATTTTTCGAGAATAGTGCCAGCTTTCCTCCTAAGGGGGCTGCCAATTTAGACCTGGTTGGCATGCAAAGGGGAAAGTCATTGGTTTTGCTTTCTGAAAGATTGCGAGTTGTCCTCAACACCTCTTTGTGTAGGAGCTTGCCATTGTCTGCCTCTGTACGAGCCTTGTGTTTGTCCTCTGCCTCTCGGGCACCTGTATCTGCCTCTTTGGGGTCTGTCTGTGGCAGGAAAGGACCAGTTTTTGGAAGGCCAATTTCTACTAAAATGTGGGGGTTGAACCTGCAGAAATTCTTTCACAGTTTGCATTGATTTAGCCTTTTCCTCCATGTTCCTTAATACTTCCTCAGCATTTGCCCTAAATAGTACATCCTTTTGAAGAGGGGCATCTAGTAATTTAGCTTTGACATGATCAGGCAAGGCTTTTTCCTTGAGCCAGGCATGCCTACGTATGACTGAGCCTGTAACAGCAGCTCTACACGAGGCCTCTAGAGCATCAAAACTACTTTGTAAGGTATGTTTACCCACTTGTTCTGCACTATGCATAAATCCTGCAACTCCTTCATGTCTGGTTGTTCAGGTTGTGACATTTTACTTTTCAATTGAGATAACAGAAACTGTTGGTATTTTAGCATGTGAAACTGACAGTTTAAGGCCCTCATGGATAAGGTAGCCGAGGTATATACCTTTTTTCCCCACCTTTCTAAGGATCTGGAATCTCTCTTGGAAGGCAATGGGTTTTTGGCAATGGAGGCCTTAACTCCCTTGGGCCCCTGTGAGATGGTTTCTAGGTCAGCAGCATGGCTTTTGTATAGAAATTGGTGTGAGTCAAGAACCCTGTAGTACCTGTCAGGCTTAACTGGAGCTGGAGGAAGACGGTCCGGGTTAAGGCAGGCCTCCGAGTAAACATCATCTAGGATGTCCAGGACAGGAGGTATAGCCAAAGGCTATGACGATGATGACATTTCTTGATAATTAAACCGGCGTCCAAAAAAGTTTAAAGCAAAATCATACTGACGCTTAATAGTGCGTTGGTTAAATCTAGCACAAAACCGACAACCAGCAACGTTGTGATCAGGGCCTAGGCAAGGAATACAGTAAGAATGAAAGTCCTTATGAGGTATTTGCTTTCCACAAGAAATACAATTATTAACTTTTTCTGACATCGGTCTGAAGCAAGAAACAAGTTTCTCCAACTGGGTACTTAGCTTTATTGAAGACTTTGGATCTGAAACTCGAACACGAAAATCTCAAGAGTTGGCCGACCAGCACTTGCAAACTGCTTCGGGCACCGCGCGTCAAGAAAGACTAAAGAAAATGGCGTCGGCCGCATCTTTTATACCCTTGACGACCTGACGTCAGGGAAGGGGCGACAGCAGCTGACGCAGGACCCATGACTTTGGAATTCAGGCTGACTGAGGGCAACCTGCCAGAAGGATTACCCAAATTTAATGACTGCAACAGTGAAAAATGAAGAACATCTGCTGCTTTGACATTTGGTGAATACGCTGGGAGCAGCGGATAAGCCAAATGGTAGACCACAGCACTGGTAGTGTAAAGCTGTGGTCAGAAAATGAAGACATTTTCCCATGTTCCTTGGCATATTTCACATCTAGAGGCAGTAGGTTTTTGGAGGGCTAGCATTTTGAACTTTGGTACGTGAAGGAACTCGCTTAACTTGCAAGTCTATGATTGGTCTCCAGGCATCCTTCTTTCTTGGGACCAAGAATATTCTTCAGTAGAACCCTATACCCTCTTCTGCAAGAACTGGCTGAATGGTCCCTGTTGTAGAAGATATGTTACAATAGGGGGAAGAGGTCCCTCTGGTTCTTTTGATGGTGTTTTGGTATCCCTAGGAAAGGGGGGGTTCTGAATATAATGAAATAGCCTCTTTCTATGATAATGAAGACCCCACTGGTCCCTAGTAATGACCTTCCACTGTTGTAAGAAGGAGGAAAGACTCCCTGCTAGGAAGAGGGAGGGATGGGGCAAGTTTTGAGGGGAAGTATGGGGAGAGGTGGTCTGGACAGTCACAGATGCTCTCTTGGGGGGGGGGGCACTGTATCCTTGGATCCCCCAGGTGCATTACTGTGATCAGTTTCCTACTTTCTGCACTGTTGTGGTCTTTTGCCTTGGGGAGGCCTCCCTTTTTCTTGTCTTGGAGGAAGAGGTCAAGATTTAGAGGGGTTATTCCTAATACATCTAAGTGTGGGAGACGTACAAAATTCTTTAAGTGTTTTAAAGCTTCCCTTCTTTGCCTAGTTTCAAAAACTTTCTCAGCAGGGGTACCAAAGAGGAACTCCTTATCTAGTGGGCTCTACCTTCAACTAGTCTTGAGAGAGGTTGTGTTCTCTCTCTATGTGAAAGACCCAATAGCAGCTGCCTTACATGATGCATCTAAAGCATCACAGTCGCTTTTTGGAGAGTATCTTGACACCTGGACTGCTGATTTAGTGTTCTCCTGTATATCCCCTGCAGGCTAACATCAGAGATTCTCCTCTACCTTAGTAATGATTCTTTCTTGTAAAAACTCAATGTACTTTAACATGCAAAATTGGTGGTTAAGAGCCCTCATAGCCATTGTAGCTGATGTGCAAGTCTTTTAACAAATCTATCAAGTATCCTGCTCTCTCTATCATTTGGTAAAGGATGTTTGGCTGCACCTTTAGGAGTTCCCCTTAGCAGATTCAGTAGACAGCATTCAAGGGATCTGCCTGTGGATTCTTGAAAAGGTGCTTGTGGGTGTCAAGCACTCTATAAAAGTGATCTAGCTCCATAGGGGCAGGAGGAATGGAGTCAGGGTACAGAGAAATGTCTTCAAAGACGTCATCCAGAACTATGTGCACATTAGGAACTGCAAAAGGTCTGGGAAATGGCAGGCTCATAAGCTCTCTGTAATGGGTCTGGGCCTGAGAAAAAGTACAGTTGTGTACACTTACCATAAATGTAGATGTTTGAGTATATTCACTGTTGCAGTCATCACATTTGGGTAATCTGCTGGCAGGTTTCCCTCAGTCAGCCTGATTAACAAAGTCTTGGGTCCTGCGTCGGTTGCTGTCTCTTCTTCCATGATGTCAGGTCGTCAGGGGTATAAAACATGCAGCCGACGCCATTACATCAGTTTTTCTTGTCCCAGATGTCAGGTGCCTGCCAAATGGGGAGCAAATAAAATTAAAAACAGAAAAATATACCTCCAACCAAAAGCAAATACAACAAAAAGGCTTTTAAGCATAGTAAAAAAAAGTAGAGGTATAGCCAGAGAAAAACAGGGGGCTGGAGGGAAGGTAACCTGGACTGCAACGGTGAATACACTCGAACATCTACATTTATGGTGAGTGTACACAACTGTACTTATGCTCTTCGTGTTTCACTGTTGCAGTCATTACATTTGGGTAGATTCCCAAAGCTATGGTTGGGAGGAGGAAATTATACAGCATTAGGACCAACTATAAGGCCCTGCAAGACAGCAGTGACAAAGCCAGCTCTGGATTTAGAGAAAATTGGTAAATGATAATGCTTGGTGTGAAAGTACGTACAGAACTCCAGGTAGCAGCTTCTTGAATATCCCTGGTAGGAACAGCTCTGAGAAAGGCTGCAGAAGTGGAATGAGATCTGATCCCCTGGGGTATAGGTTTTCCATGTTGCTTACAGCAGAAATGAATGCAATGGCTTATCCATTTTGAAATGGTTTGTTTTGAAATAGCTTTCCCCTGGCTCAGATTTTCTTCAAAGTTTAATTCTGTCCAAGTAGAATCTAAGTTGTCTGTGCACGTCCAAGGAGTGCAGAATCCATTCCCCTTTGCTCTGTGGATTGGGATAGAAGGTTGTCAAATGAATGGACTGATTAAGAGCCACACTGGAAACCACCTTGGGCATGAAGGATGGATTGGTCCTCAGAGATATCCTGTTCGCATGAAAGATGATGAAAGGCTCCACTGCCATAAAGGCCTGTAATTCAGATATCCTTCTAGCTGAAGTGATTGCTAAAAGGAAGGCTGTTTTCCAAGAAAGAAATTTTAAGTCAGAAGTAACAGCTGGCTCGAAAGGAGAGGTAGAGTGAGCTTCTCTAAAACAAAATTAAGGTCCAAGGCAGGGGAAGGAGCTCTCCTGGGTGGTTTCAAGTTCTTTGCCCCTCTGAGATACTGCTTGAGCAGGGGATGAGAAAAGAGGGGTGGTTCTGTGTTAATAGTGAGCTGAAATATCTGAAGCGTGGATTTTAATAGAGGAAAAAGACAGGCCCTTGTGAAGCATCTCAGTTAAGTATTGCAAAATCAGAGGTAAATTGGGCGCTGCTGTGCTCATGCCTAAAGATTGGTTCCAGGCACAGAACCTTTTCCATTTGTCAGCATTAGATTTTCTAGTACTAGGTCTTATCGCCTCCAAGATGACATCCATCACAGGTTTGCTGAGGGATGCTAAGGGTGAATTTAAATGATTAGTCAAGCTGCAAGGCTCAATGTTGGAAGCTGAGGGTGCAGAATTTGGTTCTCCTGCTGAGACAGCAAGGAAGTTGTCTGAGGCAGGTGCCAGGGAGATATTTGTCACACTGCGCAGGAGTGGGTACCAGTGTTGGCGTGGCCAGTCTGCAGCAATCAAAATAATTCTTGGTTTGTCCTATTTGACTTTAAGCAGAACTTTGGAGAGCAGAGGCAAAGAGGGAAAGGTGTAGACTGATAGGTTTTTCCAGCTGAAGGACAGAGCATCCAATTACCAGGCTTTTTTGTGGGGAGTCCTTGTGCAAAACTTGTTCAACTGGTATTTCTGGGGGGAGGCAAATAGATCTATGTCTGGGCTCCCCCATTTGCTTGTCAACATGTTGAAAATCCATGGTTCCAGTTTCCACTCGTGTGGGTCCATGAGATTTCTGCTTAGTCCGTCTGGCAGTGTATTCAATTTTCCTGGCAGGAATTGAGCTTGTAGGTGCACTTGGTAGCTCAAGGCCGTGTTCCACAATGCCATGGCTAGTCTGCAGAGTGGGTAGGAAAGTGTACCCCCCCTGCTTGTTTATGTACCACATAACTGTGGTGTTGTCCGTCTTTACCATTAGTTGTCCTGGAAGAATGTAGTACTTGAAGGCTGTCAGAGCATTCTGTACAGCTAACATTTCTTTTTGATTGATATGTAGGTGCATTTGATTTGGGCTCCATTTGACCTGAATGCACTTCCCTGACAGGTGAGCCCCCCATGCATAGTCTGATGCATCTGTAGTTAAGGTTTGGGAGGCAAGGGATGGTGTGAATGGAAGTCCCTTGTTTGGTGGCAGGACTCTGCCACCACAGGAACTCCAGGCGTAGGCAAGGTATGACAGTGCTGCCTCCATAGACTTTTTAAGTACCACTGAAGTTTCCTCATATGCAGTCTTGCATATGGAATTAGAAGAATGCAGAAGGCCATGAACCATAAGGCTTGCAGTATATGTCTTGCAGAAAGCAGGGTTTTTGTGGCCACTTGTTTGAAGTAAGTTACCAAATGAATTTGCTTTTCTGGCATGAGGAAAGCCATCTTGGCAGTTGTACTCAAGCTTGCACCCAGGAATGTAATTGGTTGAGGGGGTACCAATTGTGATTTATTTTCGTTTATGGTGTACCCCAGAGAAGTTAGAAAGTACAGTTTTGTACCTACCATAAATGTAGATGTCCGAGAGGTATGCATCTGCAGTCCTAACATATGGGTTGTCCTGCCTCAGGCAGCCCTTCGGTCGGCCGGATTCCAAAGTCTGGGTCTGGCCTCGGCTGATGTCGCACTTCACCCGACGTCATAGCTGCTGTGAATTGGGTATAAAGGCATCAGCCGACGCCATTTTCCTCAGTGTTTCTTGCCCCAGATGCCAGGTGCCCTCTAGGAAGGCTAAATTTGGATAAATGCAAATGCTTCCAACCCGTAGAGAGCAAACAAAAATAAACATGTATATACATATATACAAACAAATACACCATAATAGATTCTCCCAGCTAGCTACAAGATGAGCAAATACCCTAGGAGTACCACAGAGGGGAAGGAGGGTGGGTAATCCTGACTGCAGATGCATACCTCTCGGACATCTACATTTATGGTAGGTACAAAACTGTACTATGTCCTTCAAGGATGCATCTGCAGTCCTAACATATGGGTAGAATACCATAGCCAAACTGGGGGAGGAGGCACTAAGAGGATTATGGTGTAGTTAAGATCCCTTGCAAAACAGCAGTTGCAAAACCTGCTCGGGATCTGGAGTATAAAGGTAGATTATAATGCTTGGCAAATGTATGCACGGAGCTCCAAGTAGCAGCTTCTAAAATGTCTTTGGTAGCCACTCCTCGTAAGAAAGCTGTAGTAGTGGCTGTAGCCCTTGTGTAAGTGAGGTCTGATGTTTTCTGGAGTTGTCTTTCCATGAAAAGAGTAACAAAATCTAATGCAATTTCCTATCCATTTTGAGATTGTCTGTTTCGAAATTGCTTTTCCTTCCATTCCTGTTGCATATGCTACCAGAAGCTGGTCAGTTTTTCTATTGTTCTTGGTTCTGTCCAGATAGTAGCGCAATTGCCTGTGCACATCCAAGGTATGTAGTAGTCTTTCCCCCCTGTTCTGTGGGTTGGGGAAGAATGTTGGTAGGTGGATTGCTTGGTTCAATGATACCCTGGAGACCACCTTTGGCATAAAAGTAGGGTTAGTTCTCAAGGACACTCTATCCTGATGGAAGATAAGGAAGGGCTGTACTGCCATTAATGACTGTAATTCAGAAACCCTTCTTGCTGAAGTGATTGCAAGCAGGAAAGCAGTTTTCCAAGATAAGAACTGTAATTCTGCTGTTGCTGCTGGTTCGAAGGGGAAGTGTTAACTTTTCCAGCACAAAGTTAAGGTCCCATGTAGGCAATGGTGGCTTGCTTGGAGGCTTTACATTTTAATTCCTCTCAGAAACTGCCTGAGTAGAGGATGAGAGAAGACTGGAGGATCCATGTTGTATTCTGCTGAAATTGCTGATGCATGAATCTTAATGGAGGAGTAAGACAGGCCATTGTGGAAAAGTTCTGCTAAATATTCCAGGATGTTAGCTATGTTTGCTAATGATACACTTTCTCCTTTTGCTGCACTCCAAATGAGGTATCTTTTCCATTTGGCTGAATAAGTCTTCCTTGTGGAGGGTCTGCGAGCCTCCAGGATAATGTCTTTAACCCTCTGAGATAAATCTGGGTTATTTTGTTTTATGTAATATTCCAAGCAGCTAGTTGCAGTGTTTTCAAGTTTGGATGTAGGATCTTGAAGTTGTTCTGAGTTAGCAGTAAAGGAACTAGAGGTAGAGGCCATGCGTGTGTCTGAGACATACTGCTCAGTAGCGGGCACCAATGCTGCCTCGGCCAGTCTGGAGCTATCAGGATGATCCTTGGGTGATCTTCTTTGATCTTCAGTAGCACTTTGTGCATCAAAGGAAGAGGTAGGAATACATATGCTGTCAGGTTTTCCCAACTGAAGGATAGGGAGTCCACCTTCCAAGCAAGTGGGTGGTATGTCCTTGTGCAGAATTTCCTCAATTGGTGGTTGTGTGGGGATGCGAACAGGTCTATTTCTGGTAGTCCCCATTTCTTTGTAATGGATTTGAAGATGTCTGGATGCAGCATCCATTCGTGGGCATCCGTGGTAGTTCTGTTTAAGGTGTCTGCTAGTATATTTTCTTTTCCTGGCACAAATATGGCCTGGAGCTGAATGTTGAGGTTCAGGGCCACATTCCACAGGTCCATTGCCATCCGGCATACAGGATATGAGTGTATGCCTCCTTGTTTGTTGATATACCACATGACTGTGGTGTTGTCCGTCCTTATCAGCAAATGACCCTGTTGAAGAAACGGTCTGAATGTCTGAATTGCCTGTTTCACTGCCAGCATCTCTTTTTGATTTATGTGTAGGTTCAGCTGGTCTTGTGTCCATAGGCCTTGTATACACTTGTCCACCATGTGTGCCCCCAAGCCTAGGTCTGAGGCGTCCGTGGTGATAGTCTGGCTTGGGCGAGGTTTGTGGAAAGGCAGTCCTCTGTTCAACTGACAGGCCTGAGCCCACCACAGGAATTCTTGCTTCAGGCATGGAATTATTGGAATCTGGGCTTCTAGACTGTGCTTGTGTTGAGACCATATATTCCTTAGGTACCATTGCAACTTCCTCATATGCAGCCTGGCATGTGGAATCAATATTATGCAGGATGCCATGTAACCCAGGGCTTGCAGGACTTTCCTTGCTGTAAGCTGGTTCTGTGTTGATAATGCCATGAAATAGAGTGGTAGTTGTTTTTGCTCTTCTGCTGTGAGAAATGCCATCTGATTTGAAGTGTCCAGCTCTGCACCCAAGAATGTTATCCTTTGGGATGGTATCAGCCTTGACTTTTTCATGTTGACCGTGTATCCCAGGGCTTGCAGTAGTTGTATAACCTTTTCCAAATCTTTTGTTAATTTGGTCTTGTTGTCCGCTTGTATTAGGCAGTCGTCCAGGTATGGATAAATCTGGATTCCCTGAAGCCTGCAATGAGCAATTACTGATGCCAGGCATTTCGTGAATATTCTGGGCGCAGTAGATAAGCCAAAGGGCAATACTGAGAATTGATAATGCTCTGATCCTGCAAGAAATCTGAGGTATCTTCTGCAATCTGGTCGTATAGGGACGTGCAAGTATGCCTCCTTGAGATCTAGAGTCACCAGCCAAGACTCCTTGCCCAGCATGGGAAGAAGTTGCTGTAGGGTCAGCATTTTGAATTTTGGAACAATGAGATATGTGTTCAGAGCGGTCAGGTCGAGAATAGGCCTCCATTGGTTTTCTTTCCTTGGTACCAGGAAAAGTCTGGAGTAAAATCCTTGTCCTTGTTCCATAGGCGGTACCTTTTCTATAGCTCTCATCCTTAGTAAGTGGTTGATTTGTCCTAGAGCGTTTGTTTTTTGGTTTGGTGGTAGGTTTGGCATTCCTCTCTTTTTTGGTATAGCGTGGAAGTGAAACCTGTAGCCTTTGTCTATTGTCTGTAAAATCCATTTGTCTCCTGTAATGTAATGCCAGTTTATGGAAAATAAGGCTAGCTTTCCGCCTAAGGGTGCTTCCAGTTGTTCCCTGGTAGGCGGTATCAGAGTCAAGTCATTGTGTCTGTCCTGTGGAAGTGGTAGTAGCTGGATCTGTGGCAGTACTTCTCTGGTTGTTAGGCTGCCACTGACGTCCCTGTAGGCACCTCTGGATTGACCTCTGCCTCTTGGGCGCCTATTTCTGCCTCTCTGTGCTCTGGAGGTGTCTGGAAAGGACCAATTCTTCGAAGGCCAATTTCTACTAAACCTCGGAGGCTGGACCTGTAAGAAATCCTTGACTGTTTGGACAGATTTTGCTTTTTCTTCCACCTTCTTTAGCACTTGCTGTGCAGGGGAGCCAAACAAACTTTGTTTCTCCATGGGAGCATCTAGGAGCTTTGACTTTACATGGTCTGGTAAGGATTGCTCTTTTAACCATGCATGCCTTCTGATCACTGTTCCAGTCATAGCTGATCTAAAGGAAGCCTCCAGTGCATCATAGCCGCATTTTAAGGAATGATTACTGACCTGCTGAATGTTATGTACCATATCCTGAAGGGACTTACGGTCTATAGGTTCAGGAGAGGACAGTTTTTTTATTTAGCTGGTCTAACAAAAATTCCTGATACTGAATCATGTGGAATTGACAGTTTAAGGCCCTAGCCAAAAGAGTAGCAGAAGTATAAACTTTTTTACCCCATCTCTCTAATGCTCTAGATTCTCTTTCAGAGGGAGGGTTTTGGCAGAGGCAGCTGCTACAGCTTTGGGGCCCTGTGAAATGGTTTCAGGGTCTGCAATAGGAGCCTTATACAAGTGAAAGTGTGTGTCCGGGACCCTGTAATATCTGTCGGGCTTAGCAGGGGCTGGGGGAAGAGAGTCAGGGGCAGAACAGGCATCATTAAATGCATCATCCACAACTGTTAGTACTGGAGGAATGGCTAAAGGCCTATGCTGTGGTAAATGTAAAAAGGTCCTTAGCCTTTTCCTTGAATCTGAAAAATCCTGGCCCTGCCATTGAAATTGCTCTCTCATAGCATGTAAGGTTTCCCCAAAAGAAAATTCCTCAGGAGGAGAGGCAGAAGGAATGGAGTCTTCTGCATCAGAATCCTCACATGGAGAATAAGGGCCTTCTGGAGGATTTGAGTTTTCTGAATCATCCGAGGAATAGTCTGTAGAAACTGGATCCGGGGGCTCTGCTCTAGGCCTCTTCTCTGGAGGGGTTGAGAGTCCCTGACTGGGTGAGCTTGGGACCGCCTGATCAAAGAAATGAGATCCTCAGCCAGGCTGAGCATTTGGGAACTAGAGGTAGGCCTGTGTGAGGGGGTTTTAGCAGGCAAGGCCTTAGAAGATTTAGCTGCTTTAGCCCTAGAAAAAGCCTTGATAGACATAGATGCAGGGGGCCTAGCAGCTCCACGTGCAGGAGTAGATATGTCTAAAGGAATAGTATCTGATAAATCCTGGGTGCCTGCTACAGCAGGAGAAATTTCAGTAGCAGATTCAGCCATGCTGTGTGAGGCCTCGGTTGTCGGAGGTATGCTTTCGGCCGAAGGAAGAACCGAGGACTCTGTTTCAGCCGAAACCGAGACACTCGCGGTTGGCTTAACCGTGGTTTCAGCCGAAACCGTGGACCGCGAGTGTCGGTCCTTTTCCTTACGCTTTTTAGCTAATTGTGAAGTCGGAGTCTCCGACGCCATTTTGTAAGCAAAAGCGGGACCAAAAAACTCCTCTGCAAACTCCGACCGACGTCTAAGTGTCCGTCGGTTGAAGGAAGCACAGGCTAAACAAGCTGATACGTCGTGGTCTGGGCCTAAGCAAGGAAGGCAGTAAGAGTGGAAATCCTTATGAGGTATTTGTTTCCCACAAGTTAAACAATTATTTACTTTTTCTGACATCGGCTGAGGCAAGAAAGAGTCCCCAAGCAGTACTTAGCTTTTAGAAGTCTTCGGTAGTAGAAATCTCTGGATCTGACCGACCGGCACTTGCGAACAGCTTCTGCTTCGGGCACCGCGCGGCAAGAAAGACTGAGGAAAATGGCATCGGCTGATGCCTTTATACCCAATTCACAGCAGCTATGACGTCGGGTGAAGTGCGACATCAGCCGAGGCCAGACCCAGATTTTGGAATCCGGCCGACCGAAGGGCTGCCTGAGGCAGGACAACCCATATGTTAGGACTGCAGATGCATCCTTGAAGGACATCCCTTTTTACAAACGCCAGATGATTTAGAAGTATGGCCTGGTTTTCTGCATGAATTAGACAATCGTCCAGGTATGCAAAATGCAATTACTGGAGCCAGGCACTTTGTGAATACCCTGGCAGCAGTAGACAAGTCAAAGGGCAGTGCAGAGAACTGATAATGCAAGTCGCCTGCTTTGAAGCATAGGTATCTTCTGCAAGATTTCCTGATTGGGATATGCAGATAATCTTCTTTTAAATCTAGAGTTGCCAACCAGGCATCTTTCTCTAGCATAGGAAGTAACTGGTCAGCATCTTGAATTTTGGAATGTCCAGAAAGGTGTTTACAGTAAACAAGTCCAGAATTGGACGCCATGATTTGTCTTTTCTGGGTACCAGGAAAAGCCTGGAATAGAAACCTTGCCCCTTTTCCTCTTCTGGTACCAGTTGAATAGCCCCCATGTTTAAGAGGGAAAGTACTTGTTTCTGAGCCTCTGCCCACTGATTTGGGGGCAGGTCTGGCCACCCGTTTGGTGTTGGCAAAGTACAGTTTTGTACCTACCATAAATGTAGATGTCCGATAGGTATGCATCTGCAGTCATCACATATGGGTTGTCCTGCCTCAGGCAGCCCTTCGGTCGGCCGGATTCCAAAGTCTGGGTCCGCCGGCTGATGTCGCCTTTCCCGGCGCCAGCGCCTGGGGTATAAAAGCGTCAGCCAACGCCATCTTCCTCAGTGTTTCTTGCCCCAGATGCCAGGTGCCCTCAAAGGAAGGCTAAATTTGGAGAAATGCAATAAATTCCAAACATACACAGAAATATATATCTATATATATATATATATATATATATATCTATCTATATATATATCTATATCTATATCTATATATATATATATCTATATATATATATATATATATATATATATATATATATATATATATAAATAAAACAAATACACCATAATAGATAACCCCAGCTAGCTATGAGAGGGAAAAGTACCCTATAAATACCAAAGAGGGGAAGGAGGGAGGGTTAACCCTGACTGCAGATGCATACCTATCGGACATCTACATTTATGGTAGGTACAAAACTGTACTATGTCCTTCAAGGATGCATCTGCAGTCATCACATATGGGTAGAATACCATAGCCAATCTGGGGGTGGAGGATCTATGTAAAGGATGGTGTAGCTAAAATGCCCTGCAGGACTTCCGTAGCAAAGCCTGCTCTGGATCTGGAATATAAAGGTAAATTGTAATGCTTGGAAAATGTATGCACGGAGCTCCATGTAGCAGCTTCTAAAATGTCCTTGGTAGCCACCCCTCTTAAGAAGGCTGTGGAGGTGGCTGTGGCTCTGGTGGAGTGAGGTCTAATGTTAGCTGGCACAGTTTTTCCATGAAAGGAATAACAAAAATGAATGCAATTCCCTATCCATTTTGAAATTGTCTGTTTGGAAATTGCTTTTCCTTGTGCACCAGCAGCATATGCTACCAACAACTGGTCCGATTTTCTGTAGCTTTTAGTTCTGTCCAAGTAGTAGCGCAACTGTCTGTGTATGTCCAGGGTGTGCAGAAGTTTCTCCCCTTTGTTTTGTGGATTTGGAAAGAAGGTAGGCAGGTGAATAGCTTGGTTAATGAGACCCTGGATACCACCTTTGGCATAAATGAAGGATTGGTTCTCAATGAGACTCTGTCCTGATGAAAAATAAGAAATGGCTGTACTGCCATGAGGGCCTGTAACTCTGATACTCTTCTTGCTGAGGTTATGGCCGGAAGGAAGGCAGTCTTCCAAGACAGGAACTGTAGTTCTGCAGATGCTGCTGGCTCAAAGGGAGGCAGAGTTAGTTTTTCCAACATGAAGTTAAGGTCCCAAGTAGGCACTGGAGGTTTCCTTGGAGGATTGATGTTTTTAATTCCTCTTAGAAACTGTCTTAGGAGAGGATGAGAAAAGACAGGTGGATCAGTATTGTACTCTGCTGAAATTGCTGAAGCATGAATTTTAATGGAAGAGTAAGACAGGCCATTGTGGAGCATTTCTGCCAAGTATTCCAGGATATGTGCCATGTTCATCACTGTCGCATCTAGGCCCTTTGTGGTGCTCCAAGTGTGAAATCTCTTCCATTTTGCTGAATATGCCTTTCTTGTGTAAGGCCGGTGAGCTTCCATGATGATATCCTTCACTCTCTTGGATAGCTTATCCTGAGGAGGAGTCAAGGTATTTTCCAGGCTGTTAGTTTAAGGTTTTCAGGTTGGAATGGAGAGTTTTGTAATTGGGCTGTGTCAGGAGAAGTGGCCATTGAGGAAGAGGCCATGGTTTCGTGCGTGACATGCTCTTTAACAGTGGGTACCAGTGCTGTCTTGGCCAGTCCGGAGCTATCAGAATCACTTTTGGCTGCTCTCTCCTGATCTTCAGTAAGACCTTGGTCATTAATGGAAGAGGTGGAAATGCATACACTGTTAGAGTTTTCCAGCTGAAAGAGAGGGCGTCCACTTTCCATGCTTGTGGGTGGTATGTCCTTGAGCAGAATTTCTTCAGCTGATGATTGTGGGGGGAGGCAAAAAGATCTATGTCCGTCTGCCCCATGACTGTTATCTGAGATGTCTGGGTGCAGCATCCATTCGTGTGCATCCATGATATTTCTGCTTAAGCTGTCCGCCAGTATAGTGTCTTTTCCTGGCACAAACTGGGATTGCAGCTCTATATTGAGTTTCAAGGAAAGTTCCCATAGATTCATTGCCAGTCTGCAAAGAGGGTAGGAATGGGTGCCTCCTTGCTTGTTTATGTACCACATAACTGTGGTGTTGTCTGTCCTTATTAGCAGGTGGCCTTGATGCAGAAAGAGTTTGAAGGCCTCGATTTCATGTATCACTGCCAGCATTTCCTTTTGGTTTATGTGCATGTGTAGCTCCTTTTGTGACCATAGTCCTTGAATACATCTGCCCTCCATGTGTGCTCCCCAACCGTGGTCTGAAGCGTCGGTTGTAATGGTTTGGCTGGCTATTGGTTTGCTGAAGGGCAGACCCCTGTTTGACCGGCTTGCTTGAGCCCACCACAGAAATTCCTTTTGGATGGATGGAATGAGTGGGATCAAAGTTTCTAAGCTGTGACTGTGCTGAGTCCATAAACTCCTTAGGTACCATTGTAGTTTCCTCATATGCAGCCTTGCTTGTGGAATCAGAAGAATGCAAGATGCCATGTAACCCAGGGCCTGCAGGATTTTCCTTGTAGTCAGCTGAGTTTGTCTTGTCAAATTCTTGAAGTAATTCGGTAGTTGTCTTTGTTTTTCTTCTGTGAGAAAGGCCATTTGGGTGGCTGTATCTAGATCCGCACCCAGAAAAGTTATTCTTTGGGATGGTACAAGTCTTGATTTGTGAATGTTGACTGTATATCCCAAGGCCTGCAGTAGATGGATGGCATAATTCAAATCCTTTACCAAAGTTTGTTGGCTGTCCGCTTGTATAAGGCAGTCGTCCAGATATGGGTATATTTGAATCCCCTGAAGTCTGCAGTGTGCAATTACTGATGCCAGGCATTTCGTGAATACTCTGGGCGCAGTAGATAAGCCAAAGGGCAATGCTGAGAATTGATAATGCTCTGAGCCTGCAAGAAATCTGAGGTGTCTTCTGCAACTTTGTCTGATAGGGACATGCAGGTATGCCTCCTTGAGGTCTACAGTCACCAGCCAAGACCCCTTGCCCAGCATGGGAAGGAGTTGCTGTAGAGTCAGCATTTTGAATTTTGGCACAATGAGATAAGTAGTCAGTGCGGACAAGTCGAGAATAGGCCTCCATTGATTTTCTTTTCTTGGAACAAGGAATAGTCTGGAATAAAATCCTCGGCCTTGTTCTGAAAAAGGAACCTTTTCTACAGCTTTCATTTGTATTAAGTTGGAGATTTGTTTCAAAGCCCCTGCCCTTTGATTTGGTGGCAGGTCTGGCATGCCTTTTGTTTTTGGCAATGTGTGAAAATGGAACCTGTATCCTTCATCTATTATTTGCAGTGTCCATTTGTCTCTTGTAATACTGTGCCAATTTTCTGAGAATAAAGAAAGCTTTCCGCCCAAAGGTGCTTCTAATTGAGCCCTGGTTGGCGGAGTCAAAGCAAAGTAATTGAGTCTGTCCTTGTGCAGCAGTTGTAGGTCCTGCACTACCTCTCTGGTTGTGAGGCTGCCATTGACGCCCTCTGTAGGAGCCTCTAGCTTGCCCTCTACCTCTGGCACGCCTGTTCTTGCCTCTCAGAGATCTTTCTGTGTCCGGAAAGGACCAATTCTTGGTAGGCCAATTTCTGCTGAATCTTGGTGGTTAGACTTGTAGAAAATCTTTGACTGTTTGTACAGATTTTGCCTTTTCCTCAAATTTCTTTAAGACCTCCTGGGCAGTGGAGCCAAATAACTTTTGCTTTTCCAGTGGAGCATCCAGAAGCTTAGCTTTAACATGGTCTGGCAGAGATTGTTCCTTCAGCCAAGCATGCCTACACGTATGACTGCACCTGTCATAGCTGACCTACATGAAGCTTCCAATGCATCATAACCACACTGCAAGAAATGGTTGCTAACCTGCTGGGAGTTATGTACCAGATCCTGAAGTGATTTGCGATCTAGGGGTTCAGGAGAAGACAGATTCTTATGCAATTCATCTAACAAATACTCTTGGTACTGTATCATATGAAGTTGACAATTTAATGCCCTCGTAGAAAGAGTAGAAGTAGTATACACTTTTTTACCCCATCTCTCTAAAGCCCTGGACTCCCTTTCAGAGGGGAGTGGATTTTTAGTTATGGCAGCTGCAACCCCTTTAGGGCCCTGGGAAATAGTTTCTGGATCAGCAGAGTGGGCCTTGTAAAGAAAATGATGCGAGTCCGGGACCCTGTAGTACCTATTGGGTTTGACAGGGGCCGGAGGAAGAGTGTCAGGGGTTATGCTAGACTCAGAGTACACATCATCAATGACATTCAAAACAGGAGGAATAGCCAAAGGTCTATGCTGAGGTAAATGCAGAAAAGTTCTTAATCTTTTCCTGGAATCAGAGAATTCCTGGCCCTGCCATTTGAAATGCTCTCTCATAGTGTGAAGGGTCTCCCCGAAGGAAAGTTCTTCAGGAGGGGAGGCCGAGGGGATAGATTCCTCTGCATCAGAGTCCTCGTAGGCCGAAAAAGCCTCCTCCTGGTAGTCCGAGAGAGCAGAGCCATCAGAGGCCTCCTCTGAGGAGTGGGGATCAGAGGGCTCAACCCTGGGCCTTTTGTCTAGAGGAGGTTGAGAGCCCCTGTCCGGATGGGGTTGAGAGCCCCTAATTAAGGAAATAAGGTCCTCTGCTAAGGTTAGAATCTGTGAACTTGTAGTGGGTCCCTGAGGAATAACCCTGGGAGGCATAGCTTTTGTGTGTTTAGCAGCTTTAGCCCTGGTGAATGCCTTTATGGACATGGATGCAGGAGGCCTGGCTGCACCACGTGCTGGTGTAGTTTTGTCTAGAGGAATGGTGTCTGAAGTTTCCAAGACACCAGTTTCTGAAGGAAATTCAATAACCGACTCAGCAGGGGCCTCCGGGGCCGAGGTTGTCGGTATAGCGGTTTCGGGGGTCGGAAGTACCAAGGACTCGGTTTCAGCCGAGACTGAGACACTCGCAGTAGGCCTGGCCGTGGTTTCAGCCGAAACCGTGGCCTGCGTGTGTCGGTCCTTGTCCTTCCGTTTCTTTGTTAAATGTGAAGTCGGAGTCTCCGACGGCATATTGTACGAAAAACTAGCCCCAAAAAATTCCTCTGCAAACTCCGCCCAACGTCTAAGAGTGCGTCGGTTGAAGGAAGCACAGGATGAACAGGCCGAGACGTCGTGGTCTGGGCCTAGGCAGGGGAGGCAGTAAGAGTGGAAATCCTTATGAGGTATTTGTTTCCCACAAGTTAAGCAATTATTAATTTTATCTGACATCGGCTGAGGCAAGAAAGAGTCCCCAACGGGGTACTTAGCTTTTGAAGTCTTCGGTAGCTAAATTACAGGAGCTGGCCGACCGGCACTTGTGAACTGCTTCTGCTTCGGGCACCACGCGGCAAGAAAGACTGAGGAAGATGGCGTCGGCTGACGCTTTTATACCCCAGGCGCTCTGACGTCGGGGAAAGGGCGACATCAGCCGACGCCGGACCCAGACTTTGGAATCCGGCCGACCGAAGGGCTGCCTGAGGCAGGACAACCCATATGTGATGACTGCAGATGCATCCTTGAAGGACATTGTGTGGAAATTAAATCTGTACCCCTGGGACACTATATTTAAAACCCATTTGTCCTGGGTTATGAGTTCCCAGTTTTTTGCATGAAGAGCAATCTTTCCCCCCAAAAGGGCGGCTAAAAGGTAAGTGCTTGGTAATTTTAAAGGAAAGTCATTGAGACTGTTTACCGTAGGGGGGTGTTTTATTATTTCCAGATTTGGAAGTGGAGGCCCCCCCATTGCTTAGTTCTGAGAGTACCCTGGGACTGAAACCTGGTGCACTTGGTGTGTCTGGATTTGGCTTGAGAGGATCTGGAAGGAGCTGGAAAGGACCAATTCTTACTATTCCAGTGCCTACTAAATCTTGGAGGTTGAACTTGAAAGAAATATTTTACAGTTTGCATAGATTTAGCTTTATCTTCCATCTTTTTTAAAACTTCTTCAGCCTTATTGCCAAACAGGCGGTCCTGATTTAAAGGAGAATTCAACAATTTTGCTTTAACATGATCAGGCAGAGATTGCTCCTTAAGCCAAGCATGCCTTCTAAGCACAGATCCAGTAACAGCAGCCCTGCAAGAGGCTTCTAAAGAATCAAAACCACACTGCAAAGTATGTTTTCCAACTTGTTCAGAAGAATGCAATAAATCCTGTAAATCTTTATTTTCCACACAGTCAGAAATCAACATCATTTTCTGTTTAAGCAGTCCAATAATATGCTGTTGATATTTTAACATATGAAATTGGCAGTTTAAAGCCCTGATTGCCAAGGTTGCGGAAGTATAAACCTTTTTTCCCCATCTATCCAGCGCCCTGAAGTCTCTACCAGTAGGAGTAGGATTTTGAGCATTAGAAGCCTTAATGCCTTTAGGCACCTCAGAAATGGTTTCAGGACCTGCAACAGGATTTTCGAAAAGGAACTTGTGGGACTCAGGAAAGTACAGTTGTGTACACTTACCATAAATGTAGATGTTTGAGTGTATTAATTGTTGCAGTCATTACATTTGGGTAATCTGCTGGCAGGTTGCCCTCAGTCGGCCTGAATTCCAAAGTCTTGGGTCCTGTGTCAGTTGCTGTCTCCTCTTCCATGAAGTCAGGTCGTCAGGGGTATAAAACATGCAGCCAATGCCATTTTCTTTAGTTTTTCTTGCCCCAGATGTCAGGTGCCCCCCAAAAGGTTGCAAAAATATATATAAATGTATATATACATGCATCAATATAACCTTTACCTTCATTTACAAGCAAATACACCACATATGTTGTAGAAGATAGAGAAGGAAAGATAAACTCCAGAATGACAGGGGGATGGCGGGTGGGTAACCTGGACTGCAACAGTGAATACACTCGAACATCTACATTTATGGTACGTGTACACAACTGTACTATGTTTTTCGTGTTTCACTGTTGCAGTCATTACATTTGGGTAGAATCCCAAAGCTATGGTTGGGAGGCTGCAGCTAAACAGCATTTGGTGCGGTGATAAGGCCCTGTAGAACTGCAGTAGCAAAGCCTGCCCTGGACTTAGAGTAGAGAGGCAAATGATAATGCTTTGTAAAGGTGTGAACAGAACTCCAAGTAGCAGCCTCTAGAATGTCTTTGGTTGGTACTCCTCTGAGAAAGGCTGAAGTAGCTGCAGCTCTGGTGGAATGAGACCTAATGCCCTTGGGCACAGGTTTACCATGGTGTAAGTAGCAGAAACAGATGCAGTGGCTTATCCACTTGAAATTGTCTGCTTTGAAATAGCCCTTCCTTCTGATCCTGCAGCATATGTCACTAGTAATTGCTCAGTTTTTCTTAGAGCTTTAGTCCTGCTCAAGCAGAATCTTAGCTGTCTGTGTACATCCAAGGAATGCAGAATTCTCTCCCCCTTGTTCTGTGGATTTGGATAAAAGGTTGGCAGATGAATTGTTTGGTTAAGAGCCACACTGGAAACCACCTTAGGCATAAATGTAGGATTTGTCCTCAGAGACACCCTGTCTGGGTAAAATATGATAAAAGACTCTACATCCATGAGGGCCTGTAGCTCTGAAACTCTTCTTGCTGAAGTAATTGCTAGTAGCAGAGCTGTTTTCCATGATAAAAACTTTACATCAGCGGTAGCAGCTGGTTCAAATGGGGGCAGGGTGAGCTTTTCCAACACATAATCGAGGTCCCATGCAGGTAATGGTGATTTTCTAGGCGGCCTTAAATTTTTGGCTCCTCTAAGATACTGTTTTAGTAAAGGATGAGAAAAGATTGGTGGCTCTGTATTGTAATGAGCCGAAATGGCAGAGGCATGGATTTGAATTGATGAGAAAGACAGGCCTTTGTCAAGCATCTCAGTTAAGTACAATATCTGAGGAATACTTGGTTCTGCTGTATCAGTTCCCTGTGCTTGATTCCAAGCACAGAATCTCTTCCATTTATCAGCATAAGATTTTCTAGTACTAGGCCTTCTGACTTCCAAAATGACACCCATCACAGCTTTACTGAGAGGTGTTGTTTTTATAACTACATGATCAGCCATGCTGCCAGGTTCAGTGTCTGGAGTTGATTGTGCAGGATCTGATTGTTTTGCTGGGACAGTAGTTGAGGTCTTTGAGGTAAGGTCCAAGCTGGGTATTGAGACAAGTTCCTTAGGATTGGGTACCAGTAATGGTGGGGCCAGTCCAGGGCAATTAGTATCATCTTTGGTTTCTCTTGTCTGACTTTTAGGAGGACCTTGGGAAGAAGAGGCAGAGGAGGAAAGGCGTAAACTGATAGGTTTTTCCAACTGAAGGACAGGGCGTCCACTTTCCATGCTTGTCTGTGATAAGTCCTTGTGCAGAATTTTTTCAATTGATAATTTTGAGGAGAGGGAAACAGATCTATGTCTGGGCTCCCCCATTTCTCTATTATCATGCTGAAGACTTGTGGATTTAGTTTCCACTCGTGAGGATCTATAAGGTTTCTGCTTAAATAGTCTACCAGAGTATTTTGCTTTCCTGACAGGAAATGAGCTTGAAGATGTATTTGGTAGGTCAAAGCTGTGTCCCACAGTGCCATGGCTAATCTGCAAAGAGGGTAAGAGTGTGTGCCCCCTTGCTTGTTTATATACCACATGACTGTGGTGTTGTCCATCTTTATCAGTAGTTGTCCTGGATGAAGTAAGTCTTTGAAGGCTGTTAGGGCATTTTGAACAGCTATCATCTCTTTCTGGTCGATATGTAGATGCATTTATTTTGGGGTCCATATGCCCTGAATGCATCTTCCTGCCATGTGGGCACCCAGGAATAATCTGATACGTCTGTTGTTAAGGTTTGGCTGGCAGGGGGTAGAGTGAAGGTCCGTCCCATGTTTTGGTGACATGCCTTTGTCCACCATAGAAACTCCTGTTGCAGGCAGGGAATGAGAAGAATCATTGTTTCCAGACTGTGAGAATGTTGACTCCATAAACTTAGGTACCATTGACGTTTCCTCATATGAAGTCTTGCATATGGAATCAGTAGGATGCAGGATGCCATGAAGCCCAAAGCCTGCAGACTTTGTCTTGCAGATAACTGGGTTTTTGTTGCCATCAGTTTGAAGTAGTAGAGAGAAGAGGAATGAAGGTCAGCAGGACTAAGACAGAATATATGTGTGTGAATGAGAGGGAGGATAGAGGAATGGTGAGGATGCAGGGAGTAGAGGTGGCGAAGGTGAATGAGTTTAAGTACTTGGGATTAACAGTTCAGACTAATGATGAGTGTGGAAGAGAGGTGAAGAAGAGAGTACAGGCAGGATGGAGTGGGTGGAGAAGAGTGTCAGGAGTTTTCTGACAGACAAGTACCAGTAAGAGTGAAAGGGAAGGGACTACAAGAGGGTAGTGAGATCAGCTATGTTATATGGGTTGGAGACAGTGGCACTGACAAAAAGGCAGGAGTCAGAGCTTGACGTGGCAGAGTTGAAGATGTTAAGATTTGCACTGGGTGTGACGAGGATGGACAGGATTAGGAATACGTATATTAGAGGGTCAGCCCAGGTTGGAAGGTTTGGAGACAAAGCCAGAGAGGCAAGATTACGTTGGTTTGGACATGTGCTGAGGTGGGATGCAGAGTATATTGGGAAAAAGATGCTAAGGATGAAGCTGCCAGGTAACAGGAAAAGAGGAAGGCCTAAGATAATGTTTATGGATGTGGTGAGAGAGGACATGCAGGTGGTTAATGTGACAGAGCAAGATGCAGAGGACAGGAAGAAATGGAAACAGTTGATATGCTGTGGCGACCCCTAACGGGAGCAGCTGAAAGAAGAAGTAGTTTGAAGTAAGTAGTCAGTTGCCTTTGCTTGCCTGGCGTGAGGTAAGCCATTCGGGCAGTTGTATTCAAGCTTGCACCCAGGAATGTTATCTTTTGAGAGGGTACCAGTTGTGATTTCTTTTCGTTTGTGTACCCTAGGCATGTTAGAAGCCTTTTCACAAATGCCAGGTGTCGAAGAAGAATATCCTTGTTCTCTGCTTGAATGAGACAGTCGTCCAAGTAAGGGTATATTTACTGGTGCCAGGCACTTTGTAAAGACCCTGGGCGCAGTAGATAAGCCAAAGGGCAATGCAGAGAATTGGTAATGCATTAAGCCAGCCTCGAATCGGAGGTATCTTCTGCACAACTGTCTTACTAGGACATGCAGGTATGCCTCTTTTAGGTCTAATGTCACCAGCCAAGCATTCTTGCCCAGCACGGGCAGAAGCTGCTGCAAAGTCAGCATTTTGAATTTTGGAATGTACAGGTATGTGTTCAAAATCGATAAATCCAGTATTGGCCGCCATGCCTTGTCCTTTCTGGGTACCAAGAACAGTCGAGTAAAAACCTTGTCCTTTTTCCTGTTCTGGTACTGGCTGAATTGCCCCCATATCAATGACGGACATAACCTGTTTCTGTGCCTCTGCCCATAGATTTTTTGGCAGATCTGGCCAACCATTTGCCATTGGCAGAGTGTGGAAATGGAATCTGTATCCCTGTGATACTATGTTTAGTACCCACTTATCCTGGGTTATTAACTGCCAATTCTGAGCAAAAAGTACTAATTTCCCCCCTAAGGGTGCTGCCAAAAGATAAGTGCTTGGTGTAGGCAGAGGAAAGTCATTGGGACTGTTTTCTGTAGGTTTGCGGTTTATCTCCGCCAGATTTGGAGGTAGAAGTGTCTCATTGCTTTGACCTGTATGAAACTTGTGCCTGGTATCTGGAACCCTTAGGGCGTCTGGATTTGCCCCTTTGAGCTCTGACACAGGAAAGGACCAATTTTTTGTAGGCCAGTGTCTACCGAATCTTGGTGGCTGCACTTGTAAGAAGTCTTTAACAGTTTGCATAGACTTAGCTTTGTCTTCTATTTTCTTTAAAACCTCTTCCGCCTTAATACCAAACAGAGTATCAAGCTGTAAAGGTGCATCTAGCAATTTAGCTTTAACATGATCAGGCAAATTTTGTTCTTTTAGCCACACATGCCTCCTAATCACAGATCCAGTAACTGCAGCCCTGCAGGAGGCCTCTAAGGAATCAAAACCACATTGCAAAGTATGCTTTCCAACCTATTCAGCTGCATGCAATTCCTGCAATTCGTTATTTTATACACATTCAGAAATCAACATCATTTTCTGTTTCAGCAATCCCATACCATGTTGTTGATACTTAAGCATATAAAACTGACAGTTTAATGCCCTGATTGCAGATGTATAAACCTTTTTTCCCCATCTATCCAGTGCCCTTGAATCTGTCAGAGGGGGTAGGATGTTTTGCTGTTGAGGCCTTAACTCCCTTTGGACCATGTGAAATAGTTTCAGGATCAGCAGCAGGGTTTCTAAATAAATATTTATGTGAGTCAGGGACCCTGTAATATCTGCCAGGCTTACTGGGAGCTGGAGGTAAGTAATGTCTAAAACAGGGGGAATGGCTAAAGGCCTGTGCTGAGGGAGAAGAAGGAAATCCCTGAGCCTCTTTTTTGATTCTGAGAAATCTTGACTCTCCCAGTGAAAATGCTCCCTCAAAGTATGCAAGATTTCTCCAAATGAATAATCCTCAGGAGGAGATGCAAATAGTATAGACTCCTCTCTGCATCAGAATTCTCATAGGGAGGAATAGATAATTCCTGATCAGAAGAGGAATCAGAAGAAATAGAAACCGGATCTGAAGATTCATAATCAGTGTCTTGCCTAGGCCTCTTATCTGGAGGGGGATGGGTACCTCTGATCAAGGCAATAAGGTCTTCAGCCATTTTGATCATCTGTTTTTTAGGCATAGAGGCCTGTGCACGTGGCTCATGCGTCGGTTGTTTAGTTTTAGTAGTTGCTTTTGTCTCTGGATTTGCAGCTGTTGTCGGTTTGATATACAAATGTTGAGGTCTGAATACACCCTCAGAAGCTGGTGCGTGCTCAGCGGCTCAGGTCCCATCCGAGGGAGATACATCCGTCGGTCCAATACCTTGAGTATCTTGTGGCACGCCGGACTCCACATGGTTGTCAGTAGAGGCCAGCGACTCGAAGGGTAGCGGGTATCAGGGGCTGCGAAAGCACCTCACTGAGAACCAGCGACTGGCTTAGAAGAAGCTTCATTGTCGGTTTTGGATCTCGACTTCCTTTCTCTGTTCTTTTCTTTGCGTTTTTTTGTGTACTCTGGTAGTCGGATTGCTATCTGAAGACATTTCTGGGTAATTAAATCTGTTTCCAAAATACTTTGAGGCAAAAATATACCGGCGTTTAATAGTGCATTGGTTAAATCTAGCACAAAACCGACAGCCAGGCATGTTGTGATCAGGGCCTAGGCAAGGAATACAGTATAAATGGAAATCCTTATGAGGTATTTGCTTCCCACAACTAATACAATTATTAAGTTTTTCTGACATCAGTATGCAGCAAGAAAAAAGTTTCCCCAATGAGGTACTTAGCTTTAGTGAAGACTTCGGTTCTGAAACTCAAACTCGAATATTTCAGTAGTCGGCCGACAGGCACTTGCGAAATGCTTCTGCTTAGGGCAACACGCGGCAAGAAAGACTAAAGAAAATTGAGTCAGCTGCATGTTTTATATCCCTTACGTCATGGAAGAGGAGACAGCAACCGAAGCAGGACCCAAGACTCTGGAATTCATGCCGACTGAGGGCAACCTGCCAGCAGATTACCCAAATGCAATAACTGCAACAGTGAAACATGAAAAACATCCCTGTAGTATCTGTCAGGTTTACTAGGAGCTGGAGACAGAATCAGGGGCCATACTGGATTCCGAAAACACATCATCAACAATGTCTAGTACAGGAGGTATAGCCAAAGCCCTATGATGAAGTAAAAGAAGAAAATCCCTAAGCCTCTTTTTTGAATCAGAGAATTCCTGACTTTCCCAGTGGAAATGCTCCCTTAAGGTATGTAAAGTTTCACCAAAAGAAAAAATCCTCAGGGGACGAAGCAGAGGGAATGGAATCCTCTGCATCAGAATCCTCATAAGTAGGTATGGACAAATCCAGGTCATTAGAAGAGTCAGAAGAAACAGAGTCCTGATCAGAAGATTCATAGTCAAGCTCCGCCCTAGGCCTCTTAGAAGGGGGGGGGGGGTGTTGACTATCCCTGGTTAGAGTAATTAGATCTTCAGCCATTTTGATCATTTGTTTTTTAGGCATAGGGGCCTGAACATGTGGCCTGGGCATCGGTTTTTGCAACATAGATCGAGACTTGGGCCTTAGTATTGAAGGTGGAGTTGGTTTAATATGCACGTCTGTAGGCCTGAATACACCCTCAGAAGCCGGTGCCTGCACAGAGGCTCCGGCCACATCCAAGGCAGAGACATCTGCGGGTTAAATAGGTGAAGCATCTCACGGCATACCGGACTCCGAATGGGTCTCCGTAGAGGCCTGCGAGTCAGAAGTAGCAGGTATCAGGGGCTGCGAAAGCGCCTCACTGAGTACCGGAGAACTGGCTTAGGAGAAGCGTCGTCGGCAGTTTTGGATACCGACGGCCTGTCTCTGTCTTTTTCTTTGCGTTTTTTCGGAATCCCGGTAGTTGGATGGCTAACTGATGTCATTTCTGGATAATTAAACAGAGAACCAAAATATTTAGAGGCAAAAATGTACCAACGACGGATAGTGCACTGATTAAATAAAGCACAAAACCGACAGCAAGGTACACTGTGGTCAGGGCCCAGGCAAGGAATACAGTACAGATGAAAATCCTTATGAGACATTTGCTTTCCACAAGTAATGCAATTATTAACTTTTACTACCATCGGTAAGAAGCAAGAAAAAGCTTCCCCAATGGGGTACTTATCTTTAAGTTGAAGACTTCAGTTCTGAAACTCGAAAACGAAAATTTCAGGAGTCAGCCGACCGGCACTTGCGAACTGCTTCTGCTTCGGGCACCACACAGCAAGAAAAACTGATGTAATAGCATCAGCTGCATGTTTTATACCCCTGACATCATGGAAGAAGGGACCAGCAACTGACGCAGGACCCAAGACTTTGTTAATCAGGCCGACTGAGGGCAACCTGCCAGCAGATTACCCAAATGTAATGACTGCAACAGTGAAACACAAAGACTATCTTGCTTTTGAGCCTCTGCCCACTGATTTGGGGGTAGGTCTGGCCAACCGCATGGGGTTGGCAAGGAGTGGAAGTGGAATCTGTATCCTTGGGAAACTATATTTAAAACCCATTTGCCCTGGTTAATGAGTTTCCAATTTTTTGCATGTAGGGCGATCTTTCCCCCTAAAGGAACAGTCAGTTGAGCAAGGCTTGGAAGGTTTAAAGTTAAGTCATTGAGACAGTTTACCATGGGGGGAGTCTTACTACTCTCTCTGTTTTGGAAGTGGGAGCCCCCCACTGCTTAAGTCTTTGAGTACCCTGGGACTGAAACCTGGGTGTTCTGCTGGTTCTAGGTTTGGACTGAGAAGGCCTGGAAGAGGCAGGAAAGGACCAATTCTTAGAGGGCCAATGCCTACTAAATCTGGGAGGCATACTTGCAGGAAATCTTTAACAGTTTGCATAGATTTAGCTTTTTCCTCCATATTTTTAAGTACTACTACTGCTTTGTTGCCAAACAGGCGGTCTTGGTTTAAGGGAGCATTCAGTAATTTAGCTTTAACATGAACTGGCAAAGATTGCTCCTGAAGTCAAACATGCCTCGTCAGTACAGACCCAGTGACAGCAGCCCTGCAAGATGCTTCTAATGAATCAAAACCACATTGCAAAGTATGTTTTCCAACTTGTTCAGCAGAATGCATTCAATCCTGTAATTCTTTATTTTCAGCACAGTCAGGAATCAACGTCATTTTCTGTTTAAGGAATCCAATAATATGCTGCTGATACTTTAACATATGAAACTGGCAGTTTAAGGCCCTAATGGCCAAAGTTGCAGAAGTGTATACCTTCTTACCCCATCTATCCAGCGCCCTGGAATCTCTATCAGAAGGGTAGGGTTTTTGGCAGTAGTATCCTTAATGCCCTTGGGTCCCTGTGAAATGGTCTGAGGATCCACCGTAGGATTTTTGAAGAGGAACTTGTGAGAGTCAGTTACCCTATAATACCTATCAGGTTTTCTGGGAGCTGGAGGAAAAGTGTCAGGGGCCAGGCTAGATTCTGAGAAGGCATCATCTACAATGTCCAGTATAGGAGGGATAGCCAAAGGCCTGTGTTGAGGCAGGAGTAAGAATTCCCTAAGCCTCTTTTTAGAGTCAGAGTAATCCTGGCTTTCCCAGCGGAAATGCTCCTTAAGAGTATGCAAGGTTTCACCAAAAGAGAAATCCTCTGGAGGGGAAGCAGGAGGGAAGCAGAGGGAATAGAGTCCTCTGCATCAGAATCCTCATAGGTAGATAAGGAGAAATCCTGGTCATCAGAGAAAACAGAAATTTCAGAATCCTGATCAGAAGAATCAGAAGGAAAATCAGTCCTAGGTCTCTTAGAGGGAGAAGGGTGGCTTACCCTGATTAGAGTAATAAGGTCTTCAGCCGTTCTTATTTGTTTTTTAGGCATAGGGGCCTGACCATGCGGTCTGGGCGTCGGCTTTCTAGGCATGGATCGAGTTTTAGGCCTTGAGGAAGAAGATGGCATCAGTTTAATATGCAAGTCAGTAGGCCTGAATACACCCTCAGAAGCCGGTGCCTGCACAGCGGCTTCGGATCCATCCAAGGTAGAGACATCCGAAGGTTGCACGGTTGAAGAAGCATCTCACGGCATACCAGACTCCGAATGGATCTCAACAGAGGCCTGCGAATCTGAAGTAGCGGGTATCAGGGGCTGCGAAAGCGCCTGACTGAGTACCGGCTAACTGGTGACTAGCTTAGGAGAAGCGTCATTGGCAGCTTTGGACCTATGCGGTCTCTCTCTGTCTTTACCTTTGCGTTTTTTCAGAAAGTCAGTAGTTGGGTGGCTTACCGAAGCCATTTCTGGATAACTGAATCGAGTACCAAAGTATTTAGATGCGAAAAGGAACGGACGACGAATAGTACGAGGTTTGAATAAGGCACAAAACCAACAGCGAGGTACGTCGTGGTCTGGGCCTAGGCAAGGAATGCAATATGAATGAAAATTTTTATGAGGTATTTGCTTTCCGCAAGAAATACAATTGTTAACTTTTACTGACATCGGTTTAGAGCAAGAAAAAGGATCCCCAATGGGGTACTCAGCTTAATTGAAGACTTTGGATCTGAAACTCGAAAATTTCAGGAGTTGGCCGACCGGCATTTGCGAACTGCTTCTGCTTCGGGCACCGCACGGCAAGAAAGACTGATGTAATGGTCTCGGCTGCATGCTTTATACCCCTGACTACCTGACGTCATGGAAGATGAGACAACAACCGTTGCATGACCCAAGACTTTGATAATCAGGCCGACTGTGGGGCTACCTGCAAGAGATAACCCAAATGTGATGACTGCAACAGTGAAAAACTAAGAACATCCAGGACTGCAACAGTGAATATACTCGAACATCTACATTTATGGTAAGTGTACACAACTGTACTATGTTCTTCGTGTTTCACTGTTGCAGTCATCACACTTGGGTTGATTCCCAAAGCGAAGGAAGGGAGGAGGTAGTTAAAGAGCATTAGGGCCAGCTATTAAGCCCTGCAAGACTGCTGTGGCAAATCCAGCTCTGGATTTAGAAACAATAGGCAGGTGGTAATGCTTGGTGAAGGTATGTGCAGATCTCCAGGTAGCAGCCTCCAGGATGACCCTGGTAGGGACTAATCTGAGAAATGACATAGAGGTAAATGCAGCCCTGGTGGAATGTGATCTTATCCCCTGTGGGGTAGGTTTTCCATGGTGCCTGTAGAAGAAATGAATGCAATGGGCTATCCCATTTGGAAAGATTTTGCTTTGAAATGGCCTTCCCCTCTGCCCCTGCAGCAAAGCCAACTAGCAGCTGGTCAGATTTTCTGAGAGGCTTAGTCCTGTCCAAATAGAATCTAAGTTGTCTGTGCATGTTCAGAGAGTGCAGTATCCGTTCCCCTTTGTTTTGTGGATTAGGGAAAAAGGTAGGCAAATTAATGGACTGGTTTAGGGCCACACTAAACACCACCTTGGACATAAAGGAAGGATTAGTCCTGAGGGGAAACCCTGTCCGTATGGAAGATAATGAAGGTTTCCATTGCCATGAGGGCCTGTAATTCCGACACTCTTCTTGCTGAAGTGATGGCTAGAAGTAAAGCTGTTTTCCAGGAAAGGAATTTCAGCTGTGCTGTTGCAGCTGGCTGAATGGGGGGGGGAGAGCGAGCTTTAAGGTCCCAGGCTGGAGTGGGAGCTCTCCTGGGGGTTCTTACATTTTTGGCTCATCTAAGGAATTGTTTAAGCAAGGTTGAGAGAAGAGAATGGCTCAGTATTACAATGTGCTGAAATGGCAGAGGCATGAATCTTAACTGACGAAAAGGATATGCCCTTGTGGAGCATTTCTGTCAAGTACTCTAGAATATGAGATAGGCTAGGCATCATTGTGGCCATCCCCTTAGCCTGACTCCAGGAGCAGTATCTTTTCCACTTTTCAGCATAGGATTTTCTGGTACTAGGCCTCCTTGCCTCCAGAATGACATCCCACACCTGCTTACTGAGGGATGCTAGGAGAGCTCATGGAATTAGCCAGGCTGCAAGGTTCAGGGTATGAAGCTGAGGGTGCAGAATCTGGCCAGCCTGCTGGGAGAGCAGGGAAGGGGTCAGAGGCATGTGCCATGGTTGTAGCAGTGTCAGACTGTGCAAGAATGGGTACCAGTGCTGGCGTGGACAGTCTGGTGCAATCAGTATTGTTAATGGCTTGTCCTGTTTGATCTTTAGTAGAACCTTCGAGAGGAGAGGCGGGGGGGGGGGGCATAAACTGAGAGGCTTTCCCAGGTAAAGGACAGGGCATCCACTTTCCAAGCCTATCTGTGGGGAGTTCTGGTGCAGAATTTGTTCAATTGGTAGTTCTGAGGGGAGGCAAACAGGTCTACCTCTGGGGTCCCCCATTTGTTCCTCAAGAGGTTGAATATTTTGGGTTTGAGTTTCCATTCGTGTGGGTCCATGAGATTTCTGCTTAAGTCATTTGCCAGTGAATTTAGTTTGCCTGGCAGGAATTGAGCTTGTAGGTGCACTTGGTAGCTCAAGGCTGTGCTCCAACAGATCCATGCCTAGTCTGCAGAGAGGGTTGGAGTGGGTTCCCCCCTGCTTGTTTATGTACCACATAACTGTGGTGTTGTCCGTCTTTACCAATAGTTGTCCTGGGAGAATAAGGTCTTTGAAGGCTGTCAGAGCATTCTGTACACCTAACATTTCTTTTTGATCGATATGCAGGAGCATTTGAATTGGGTTCCATTTGCCCTGAATGCACTGCCCTGCCAAGTGAGCCCCCCATACATAGTCTGATGAGTCTGTTAGGGTTTGGGCGGCAGGAGGTAGCATGAATGACAGTCCCTTGTTTTGGTGGCAGGCCTCTGCCCACCAAAGGAACTATATCTTTAGACAAGGTATGATAGGAATCACTGATTCTAGGTCCTGAGAATGTTGACAGCATAGGCTTTTCAGATACCATTGTAGTTTCCTCATATGCAGTCTTGCATATGGAATGAGTAGAATGCAAGATGCCATGAACCCCGGGGCTTGCAGTACTTTCCTTGCAGATAGCTGGGTCTTTGTGGCCAGTTGTTTGAAGTAGGCTGTCAAATGAACTTGTTTCTCTGGCGTGAGGTAGGCCATCGGGTAAGTTGTATTCAAACTTGCTCCCAGGAATACAATTTGTTGACAAGGTACTAGATGTGACTACTTTTTGTTTATGGTGTACCCCAGAGTAGTTAGTAATTTCTTTACAAATGCCAGATGATTTAATAGTATGTCATGTCTTTCTGCCTGAATTAGACAATCGTCCAGGTATGGGTATATTTGAATATTTCTTTGTCTGCAAAATGCAATGACTGGAGCTAGGCACTTTGTGAATACCCTGGTCACAGTAGATATGCCAAGGGGCAGTGCAGAGAACTGATAGTGCATGTAGCCTGCTCTGAAGCGTACATATCTTCTGACAGATTCCCTTATTGGGATGTGCAGGTAGGCTTACTTTAAGTCCAGTGTTGGCAACCAGGCATTTTTGCCTATCATGGGAAGCAGCTGATGCAAAATTAGCATTTTGAATTTTGGGATTTCCAAAAACATGTTTAGGATAGACAGGTCCAGAATAGGATGCCAGGAATTGTGTTTTCTGGGTACCAGGAAAAGTCTTGAGTAGAAAAGTACAGTTTTGTACCTACCATAAATGTAGATGTCCGATAGACATGCAACTGCAGTCATAACATGTGGGGTTGTCCTGCCTCAGGCAGCCCTCGGTCGGCCGGATTCCAAAGTCTGGGTCCGACGTCGGCTGATGTCGCATTTCTCTTTGACGTCAGAGCGGCTGGAGTACATAAGCATCAGCCGACGCCATTTTCTTCAGTGTTTCTTGCCCCAGATGCCAGGTGCCCTCCAAGGAAGGCTGTAATCAAATTGGAAGACAAAAACAGGATTCCAAACAAATAAATGAGCAATAAAACAAATACACCATAACAGATATCCCCAGCTAAGAGTAACAGGGATAGGAGTGGACCCTAGGCATAGAGGGGTATGGAGGGAGGGAAAATCCGACTGCAGTTGCATGTCTATCGGACATCTGCATTTATGGTAGGTACAAAACTGTACTATGTCCTTCAAGAATGCAACTGCAGTCATAACATGTGGGTAGAATACCATAGCTTAGCTGGGGGAGGAGGTATGCTCTAGGAAAGAGATGGTGTGGCAATCAAGCCCTGCAGGACTGCCAAAGCAAAGCCTGCTCTGGATCTGGAGTATAGAGGGAGATTGTAGTGTTTGGAGAATGTATGCACGGAGCTCCATGTAGCAGCTTCTAGAATGTACTTGGTAGGCACCCCTCTTAAGAATGCTGTAGAGGTGGCTGTAGCTCTGGTGGAATGTGGTCTGACAATGGCTGGAACAGTTTTTCCATGAAAGGAACAACAGAATCTGATGCAATGTCCAATCCATTTAGAAATAGTCTGTTTTGAAATTGCTTTTCCTTGGACTGCAGGGGCGTAAGCTACAAAAAGTTGTTCAGACTTCCTGCTGGTCTTGGTTCTGTCCAGGTAGTATCGAAGTTGTCTGTGAATGTCCAAGGTATGCAACAGTCTTTCCCCCTTATTCTCAGGATTGGGGAAGAAAGCAGGCAGATGAATGGCTTGATTTAAGGAAACCCTAGATACCACCTTTGGCATAAAAGTAGGGTTGGTCCTTAATGAAACTCTGTCTCTATGAAAAATAATAAAGGGTGGTATTGCCATTAGGGCCTGTAGCTCCGAAACCCTTCTTGCTGAGGTAATTGCCAACAGGAAAGCTGTTTTCCATGAGAGAAATTGCAAGTCAACTGAAGCTGCTGCCTCAAATGGAGGTAGAGTCAGTTTTTCTAAGACAAAATTGAGGTCCCAGGCTGGCACTGGGGCCTTTCTTGGTGGCTTAATGTTCTTGATTCCCTGAGGAATTGTCTTAGTAAGGTGAGAAAAACAGGAGGATCAGTGTTGTATCTAGCTGAAATAGCAGATGCATGTATCTTTATGGAAGAATATGAGAGGCCGTTCTTTAACATATCTGCCAAATATTCCAAGATGAGTGGGATGTTCAACAATGATGCATCATGTCCCTTGCTGGTATTCCAATTGCTGAATCTTTTCCACTTTGCTAAGTAAACCTTTCTGGTGGATGGTCTTGAGCCTCTGTTAGTATCCGCTGAACTTCCTTGGAGAGAGATAAGCTGAAGTTATTTATGGGATCTCCCAGGCTGTTAGCTGCAGTGTCTGAAGATTTGGATGCAGTGTTTCGAAATTGTGTTGAGTCAAAAGTAGAGGCCACTGGGGGAGGGCCCACCTCCTGGTGTGACATATGCTCCGTAGTAGTGGGTACCAGTGTTGTCTTGGCCATTCCGGAGCTATTATGATTCCCTTGGGCTTCTCTGCTTTGATCTTTAGTAATACTGAGGTCATCAGTGGCAGAGGTGGGAATGCATAGATTGCTAGGGAGTTCCAGTTGAATGAGAGGGCATCTATTTTCCAAGCTTTTGGGTGGTATGTCCTTGGGCTAAATTTTGGTAGAAGATGGTTGAGGTGAGAGGCAAATAGGTCCACTTCTGGCTTGCCCCATGTTGAAGTGAGTTGTCTGAAGGCCTTCGGATGTAACCTCCACTCGTGTGGATCTGTGAAATTCCTGCTTAGGCTGTCCGCCAACACATTGTCTTTTCCTGGAACAAACTGGGATTGTAACTGGATGTTTAGGCTCAGTGATTTCTCCCAAAGCTGCATTGTCAGTCTGCAAAGGGGGTAAGAGTGGGTGCCCCCCTGCTTGTTTATATACCACATCACAGTGGTGCTGTCTGTCCGTATCATTAAATGGCCTTGCTGGAGTTGGTGTTGAAAAGCCTCGATGGCATGCATTACTGCCAGCATTTCCTTTTGGTTTATATGCAGATGTGTTTCCTTTGGAGACCATTGCCCTTGTATACACCTGCCTTCCATGTGCGCCCCCCATCCAAGGTCTGAGGCGTCTGTAGTCATGGTCTGTGTTATCTGTGGTTTTTTGAATGACAGACCTGTGTTTTCCTGGCTCACCGAGGCCCACCATAAGAATTCCTTTTGTAGGCATGGAATGAGTGGTATGGTTGTCTCCAAGTTGTTGCTGTGTTGAGACCAAATGCTTTTTAGGTACCATTGAAGCTTTCTCATGTGTAGTTTTGCTAATGGAACCAGTAGAATGCAGGATGCCATGTAACCTAGGGCCTGTAGGAATCTCCTTGCAGTCATCTGGGTGAGTTTTGCTAAACCTTTGAAGTAATGAGTTAACTTCTCTTGCTTGTCTTCTGTCAGGTAAGCCATCTGAGAGGCTGTGTCTAGTTTGGCTCCTAAGAAGATTATTTGCTGGGATGGCTGCAGTCTTGACTTTTGGAAGATGACTGTGTATCCCAGAGCTTGAAGTAATCGTATGACATAATCCAGGTTTTGTCAACATCAATTTGTCGTCCGCTTGTATGAGGCAGTCGTCCAGGTACGGGTAAATTTGTATACCCTGGAGCCTGCAATGAGCAATTACTGAAGCCAGGCATTTTGTAAATACTCTGGGTGCAGTAGATAAGCCAAATGGCAATGCTGAGAATTGATAATGCTCTGGCCCTGCAAGAAATCTGAGGTATCTTTTGCAGCTGTGTCTGATAGGGACATGCAGGTATGCCTCCTTGAGGTCCAGAGTAATCAGCCACGACTCCTTGCCCAGCATGGGAAGGAGTTGCTGTAGAGTCAGCATTTTGAACTTTGGTACTATGAGAAAGGTGTTTAATGCGGACAAGTCCAGTATTGGTCTCCATTGAGATTCTTTTCTTGGAACAAGGAACAGTCTTGAGTAAAACCCTTGTTCTTGTTGTGGAACTCTTTCTATTGCTTTCATTCGAGTCAGCAGAGTGATTTGCTTGATAGCCTCTGCCCTTTGATTGTGTGGTAGGTTTGGCATGCTTTGTTTTCTTGGTAAGGTATGAAAATGAAACCTGTACCCTCGGTCTATAATGTCCAAAATCCATTTGTCCTTTGTCAGTCTGTGCCAGTTTTCTGCAAACAGAGATAATTTCCCGCCCAAAGGAGCTTCTAGTTGTTCCCTGGTAGGCGGTAGTAGAGGAAAGTCATTGAGTTTGTGGTTGTTGGGCAGGTGAAACCCCTCGTCACTTCTTTGGTTTCCTGGCTGCCATTGTCGCCCCTGTAAGGGCCTCTGTATTGGCCTCTTCCTCGCCACGCCTGTTCTTACCCCTTTGAAACTTTTCTGGATTAGGAAAGGACCAGTTTTTGAAGGCCAATTCCTACTGAATCTGGGGGGGTTGAACCTGGAGGAAATCTTTCACAGTCTGAACTGATTTTGCTTTTTCTTCGATGGTCTTTAACACATCCTTAGCATTTGCACCAAAAAGCTTGTTCTTTTCCAAAGGTGCATCCAGAAGTTTTGCTTTTACATGATCTGGTAGAGGTTGATCTTTTAACCAAGCATGTCTACGAATCACTGCCCCTGTCATAGCTGCCCTACATGAAGCTTCCAGTGCATCATATCCACACTGCAGGAAGTGATTGCTTACTTGCTGAGTGTTATGTACAGCTTCCTGCAAAGTCTTCCTGTCTAAAGGATCAGGAGAAGCTAATGTTTTTTGTAAATCTTCTAAGAGATAATCCTGATATTGTAACATATGAAAAAGGCAATTTAAAGCTCTCATAGATAAGGTAGTGGATGTGTAAACCTTTTTGCCCCATCTCTCTAATGACCTTGCTTCCCTGTTGGAGGGCAAAGGATTTTTTGAGGTGGAGGCTGAAACTCCTTTAGGCCCCTGTGAAATAGTTTCCAAATCAGCAGTATGGGCCCTGAATAAATGGGAGTGAGTTTCTGGAACCCTGTAATACCTGTCTGGCTTGGCTGGAGCAGGAGGAAGAGAATCAGGGGTAGCACTAGAGTCAGAATAGAACATCAAGTACAGGAGGAATAGCTAAAGGCCTGTGCTGAGGCTTCTTAGGGAAAGTCCTAAGGCGTTTCCTAGAATCAGAATATTCCTGACCCTGCCACTTGAAATGTTCCCTCATGGTGTGCAGAACTTCCCCAAAAGAAATATCCTCAGGAGGGGAGGCCGAAGGGATGGAATCTTCTGCATCCGAGTCCTCATAGGTCTGGAAGAGCTCTTCCTGGCTATCAGAGTGGACAGAGCCCTCAGAGTCTTCATCTGAAGGAGTAGGGTCAGAGGGTTCAACCCGGGGCCTTTTATCAGGAGGAGGCTGGGATGCTCTCTCAGGATGGGCCTGTGAACCTCTAATCATGGAAATTAAATCAGCAGCCATGGACATAATTTGTGTCTCCGGTGTCGGCTGAGGTAAGGATTTAGAAGTAATATGCTTTGTTTTGCTGGCTGCCTTAGCCCTAGTGTAGGCCTTAACAGACATGGCCATAGGAGGCCTGGCAGCTCCACGTGCAGGAGTGACCTTGTCTACAGCAATGGTCTCGGGTATTTCCTCGGTTTCGGTATCCGGAGGAAAGTCTATAACTGGCATCGGAGTAATGTCTGGAATCGGAGTCGTAGGTAATGCGGTGTCTTCGGTTCGGAGCGGTGGAGAGACAGTCTCAGAGGGAACCGGAGCACTCGCGCTAGGTATTGGCGTGGAGTCGGTGGTAGACACGGGCCGAGGATGTCGGTCCCGGTCTTTTCGCTTTTTGGGAGTTTGCGATGTCGGAAGATCCGATGGCATGGTGTAGGCAAAATTATCGCCGAAAAAATCTTCAGCGAACTCCGCCCGGCGCCTGAGAGTGCGCTTGTTGAAGCGAGCACAGGCTACACAGGCCGAGACGTCGTGGACTGGGCCCAGGCAAGGGAGGCAGTAAGAGTGGAAATCCTTATGAGGTATTTGTTTACCACAAAAAAGACAATTGTTAACTTTTTCAGTAATTTCTGACATCGGCTGAGGCAAGAAAAGGTCCCCAACGGGGTACTTAGCTTTTTTGATGACTTCGGTATCGTAGAATACAGGAGCTGACCGACCGGCACTTGCGAACTGCTTCTGCTTCGGGCACCGCGCGGCAAGAAAGACTGAAGAAAATGACGTCGGCTGATGCTTATGTACTCCAGCCGCTCTGACGTCAAAGAGAAATGCGACATCAGCCGACGTCAGACCCAGACTTTGGAATCCAGCCGACCGAGGGCTGCCTGAGGCAGGACAACCCCACGTTATGACTGCAGTTGCATTCTTGAAGGACATCCTTAACCCCATTCTTCTTCTGGGACAGGCTGAATAGCTGTGACGCTTAGAAGAGAGAGAACTTGCCTTTGAGCCTCTGCCCACTGATTTGGGGGTTGGTCTGGCCAACCGTTTGGGGTTAGTAAGGAGTGTAAGTGGAATCTGTATCCTTGGGAAACTATATTGGGTAATGAATTCCCAAGTTTTTTGCATGCAGGGCGATCATTCCCCCTAAAAGAACAGCCAGTTGAGCAGGGCTTGGAAGGTTTAAAGTTAAGTCATTGATACAGTTTACCACAGGGGGGAGTCTTACTACTCCCTGCTTTGGAAGTGGGCGCCCCCCACTGCTTAGGCCAGTGAGTACCTTGGGACTGAAGCCTGGGTGTTCTGCTGGTTCTGGGTTTGGACTGAGAAGGCCTGGAAGAGGCAGGAAAGGACCAATTTTTAGAGGGCCCAATGCCTACTAAATCTGGGAGGCCGTACTTGCAGGAAATCTTTAACAGTTTGCATAGATTTAGCTTTTTCCTCCATCTTTTTAAGTACTACTTCTGTTTTGTTGCCAAACAGGCAGTCTTGGTTTAAGGGAGCATCCAGTAATTTAGCTTTAACGTGATCTGGCAAAGACTGCCCCTTAAGCCAAGCATGCCTTCTAAGTACAGACCCAGTGACAGCAGCCTTGCAAGACGCCTCTAATGAATCAAAACCACACTGCAAACTATGTTTTCCAACTTAATCCTGAAAACAAACACTGCCACGGCTGGAAATCACTTCTTCAAAGTTTTTATTCACAATTACAAACAATTGAGTGCTTTCTTCCCTCCATTAAGAGATTTCATCAGAATCTACATTCATTCCCCATTTCCCCATTAAATACTTTATTCAATTAGTGAGGTCACTCATTAAAAAATTGATAGGATGTATGTTTTCCAACTTGTTCAGCAGAGTGCATTAAATCCTGTACATCTTTATTTTCAGCACAGTCAGGAATCAACATCATTTTCTGTTTAATCAATCCAATAATATGCTAATAATACTTTTATCATATGAAACTGGCAGTTTAAGGCCCTAATGGCCAAGGTTGCAGAAGTGTACACCTTCTTACCCCATCTATCCAGCACCCTGGAATCTCTATCAGAGGGGGTAGGATTTTGACAGTAGTAGTCTTAATGCCCTTGGGTCACTGTGAAATGGTCTCAAGATCCACAGTAGGATTTTTAAAGAGGAACTTGTAAGAGTCAGGAACCCTGTAATACTCATCAGGTTTTCTGGGAGCAGGGGGTAGAGAGTCAGGGGCCAGGCTAGATTCCAAGAAGGCATCATCTACAATGTCCAGTGCAGGAGGGATAGCTAAAGGCCTGTGTTGAGGCCGGAGTAAGAATTCCCTAAGCCTCTTTTTGGAGTCAGAGTAATCCTGGCATTCACAGCTAAAATGATCCCTAAGAGTATGCAAGGTTTCACCAAAAGAGAAATTCTCTGGAGGGGAAGCAGAGGGAATGGAGTCCTCTGCATCAAAATCCTCACAGGTAGATAAGGGAAATTTCAGAATCCTGATCAGAAGAATCAGAAGGAAAATCAGTCCTAGGTCTCTTATAGGGGGAAGGGTGGCTTCCCCTGATTAGAGTAATAAGGTCTTCAGCCATTGTTATCATTTGTTTTTTAGGCATGGGGCCTGACCATGTGGTCTGGGAATCGGTTTTCCAGGCATGTATAGAGTTTTAGGCCTTGCAGAAGAAGATGGCTTTGATTTAATATGCAAGTCAGTAGGGCCTGTATACACCCTCAGAAGCCGGATCCTGCACAGCGGCTCCGGACTCATCCAAGCTAGAGACATCCACAATTTCCACAGTCGAAGAAGCATCTTGCGGCACACCAGACTTCGAATGGGTCTCAGTAGAGGCCTGCAAATCTGAAGTAGCGGGTATCAGGGACTGCGAAAGCACCTCACTGAGTACCAGCGAACTGGCGACTAGCTTAGAAGCGTCGTCGGCAGCTTTGGACCTATGCGGTCTGTCTGTCTATGTTTGTGTTTTTTTGAAATGTCAGTAGTCGGGTGGCTTACCGAAGCCATTTACTTGGATAACTGAACAGAGTATCAAAATATTTAGAAGGGTAAATAAACTGACGACGAATAGTACAAGGTTTGAATAAGGCACAAAACCGACAGTGAGGTACGTCGTGGTCTGGGCCTAAGCAAGGAATGCAGTACGAATGAAAATCTTTATGAAGTATTTGCTTTCCACAAGAAATACAATTGTTAACTTTTACTGACATTGGTTTAGAGCAAGAAAAAGGTTCCCCAACAGGGTACTTAGCTTAGTTGAAGACTTCAGTTCTGACACTCTAAAACGAAAATTTCAGGAGTCGGCAGACCGGCACTTGGGAACTGCTTCTGCTTCGGGCACCGCGCGGCAAGAAAGACTGATGTAATGGCATCGGCTGCATGCATTATATCCCTGACTACCTGACGTCATAGAAGATGAGTTTGATAATCAGGCCAACTGAGGGCTACTGTAAGCAGATAACCCAATTGTGATGACTGCAACAGTGAAACACAAAGAACATCTAGGGGCTGGCTAGGATGTCCTGCAAGACTGCAGAGGCAAACCCTGTCCTGGATTTGGAGAAGATAGGCAAGGTGGTAATGTTTGGTAAAGATGTGAACAGATGTCCAGGTGACAGCCTCCAGGATGTCCCTGGTGGGGACACCTCTGAAGAAAGCTGCAGAGGTGAAGGCTGCTCTGGTGGAGTGAGTCCTGACCCCCTTGGAGGAAGGCTTTCCATGTTGCTTATAGCAGAAATGGATGCAGTGTGCTATCCATTTGGAAATGGTTTGTTTGGAGATGGCTTTGCCCTCTGCCCCTGCAGCAAAGCTATCCAGCAATTGATCAGACTTTCAGAAGAATTTAGTCTTGTCTAGACAGATTCTGAGCTGTCTGTGCAAATCTAGAGAGTGCAGGTACCTTTCCCCCTTGTTCTGTGGGTGTGGGAAAAAGGTGGGCAAATTAATGGATTGGTTGAGAGCCACACTGGACACCACCTTGGGCATGAAGGATGGGTTAGTCCTGAGAGATTCACTGTCAGCATGAAGATGATGAAGGGTTCCACAGCCATGAGTGCTTGGAGCTCAGAGACCCTTCTGGCTGAAGTGATGGCCAGAAGGAAAGCTGTCTTCCAGGAGAGAAAGTTTAGTTCTGCTGAAGAGGCTAATTCGAAGGGGGGCATGGTGAGCTTTTCCAACAAAAAGTTAAGGTCCCAAGCTGGGGTTGGTGCTCTTCTGGGTGGCCTCAAGTTGCTAGCCCCTCTTAGGAACTGTTTGATCAGAGGGTGTGAGAAAAGGAGCTGCTCAATGGGGAAATGAGCAGAGATAGCAGAGGCATGAATTTTAATAGAGGAAAAAGAGAGACCACTGTGTAGCAGGTCAGCTAAGTAATCCAGGATGAGAGGGAGTGAGTGCTGTGGAGTATTAGCTCCCTTAGCCTGAATCCAGGTGGAGAACTTTTTCCATTTGTTGGCATAAGATTTTCTAGTGCTAGGGCATCTGGCCTCACATATAAAACCTGTTTACTGAGGTTGGCAGATTGATCGGGGGGGGGGGTGTTAGGGATTAAGCCAAGCTGCCAAAATGAGGGTCTGCAATTGGGATGCATGGATTCTCCTTCCCTCTGGGTCAGGAGGGTTGGAAAAGTAGTTTTGTACCTACCATAAATGTAGATGTCCGATAGGTATGCATCTGCAGTCATAACATATGGGTTGTCCTGCCTCAGGCAGCCCTGCGGTCGGCCGGATTCCAAAGTCTGGGTCTGGCCTTGGCTGATGTCGCACTTTCCCTGACGTCAGAGCTTCTGGGGTATAAAGGCATCAGCCGACACCATTTTCCTCAGTGTTTCTTGCCCCAGATGCCAGGTGCCCTCTAGGAAGGCTAAATTTGGATAAATGTTGAAAATTCCAAACAGTAGCAAACAAAATATATATATATATATACATATATACATACAAACAAATACACCATAATAGATTCCCCCAGCTAGCTGAAAGAGGGGTAAGCACCCTAGGAATACCACAGAGGGGAAGGAGGGTGGTTAATCCTGACTGCAGATGGTGGGTAATCCTGACTGCAGATGCATACCTATCGGACATCTACATTTATGGTAGGTACAAAACTGTACTATGTCCTTCAAGGATGCATCTGCAGTCATAACATATGGGTAGAATACCATAGCCAAACTGGGGGAGGAGGTACTAAGATAATGATGGTGTAGTTAAGATCCCCTGTAAAACTGCAGTTGCAAAACCTGCTCGGGATCTGGAGTATAAAGGTAGATTGTAATGCTTGGCAAATGTATGCACGGAGCTCCAAGTAGCAGCTTCTAAAATGTCCTTGGTAGCCACCCCTCATAGGAAAACTGTAGTGGTGGCCGTGGCTCTTGTGGAGTGAGGCCTGATATTTTCAGGAGTTGCCTTTCCATGAAAAGAGTAGCAGAATCGAATGCAATTTCCTATCCATTTTGAAACTGTCTGTTTGGATATTGCTTTTCCTTGCACTCCAGTTGCATATGCTACAAAAAGTTGGTCAGTTTTTCTGCTGGTTTTAGTTCTGTCCAGATAGTAGCGTAGTTGTCTGTGTACATCCAGGGTGTGCAATAGTTTTCCCCCCTGTTCTGTGGGTTAGGGAAGAACGTAGGCAAATGAACAGCTTGGTTCAAGGATACCCTGGATACCACCTTTGGCATGAAGGTAGGATTGGCTCTCAGAGACACTCTATCCTGGTGAAAAATAAGGAAAGGCTGCACTGCCATTAGTGCCTGTAACTCGGATACTCTTCTTGCTGAAGTGATTGCTAGAAGGAAAGCAGTTTTCCAAGATAAGAACTGTAAGTCTGCTGATGCTGCTGGTTCAAAAGGGGGTAGTGTTAATTATTCCAGCACAAAGTTGAGATTCCATGTAGGCAGAGGAGGTTTCCTTGGAGGTTTTACATTTTTGATCCCTCTTAAAAATTGTCTGAGGAGAGGGTGAGAGAAGATAGGAGGATCCATGTTGTACTCCGCTGAAATTGCTGAAGCATGAATCTTAATGGAAGAATAGGACATTCCATTGTGGAACAGTTCTGCTAAGTATTCTAGGATGTGTGCTAGGTTTGCCAGTGTGACATTTGTACCCTTTGATGCACTCCAAATGAGGAATCTTTTCCATTTTGCTGAGTATGTTTTTCTTGTGGAGGGTCTGCGAGCCTCCAGGATGATGTCCTTGACCCTCTGAGATAAAACAGTTTGGTTTTGTTTTAAGCAATTTTCCAGGCAGTTAGCTGCAGTGTTTTCAAGTTTGGATGCAGGATCTTGTAGTTGTTCTGCGTTAGAAGTAAAGGCCATAGGGGTAGAGGCCATGGGTTCGTCCAAGACATGCTTCTCAGTAGCGGATACCAATGCTGCCTTGGCCAGTCTGGAGCTATCAGAATCACCTTTGGCTGTTCCTCCCTGATCTTCAGTAGAACTTTGTACATCAATGGGAGAGGTGGAAAAGCATACACTGTTAGGGCCTTCCAGCTGAAAGAGAGGGAGTCCACCCTCCAGGCTTGTGGGTGGTATACTCTTGAGCAGAATTTGTTCAGTTGGTGGTTGAGTGGGGAGGCGAACAGGTCTTTCTCTGGCATTCCCCATTTGTTTGTTATGATTTTGAAGATGTGTGGATACAGCATCCATTCGTGAGCATCCGTGGTAGTTCTGCTTAAGCTGTCTGCTAGTGAATTCTCTTTTCCTGGTACGAATTTGGCCTGCAGTTGGATGTTGAGATTCAGGCCTAGGTTCCACAGATCCATTGCCATCCGGCATAGAGGGTAGGAATGCATGCCTCCCTGTTTGTTTATGTACCACATGACTGTGGTATTGTCTGTCCTTATCAGCAGATGTCCTTGCTGGAGGAATGATTTGAATGCCTCGATTGCATGCTTCACTGCCAGAATCTCCTTTAGGTTTATGTGCAAATTCAGCTGGTCTTGAGACCATAGGCCTTGGATACACTTGTCTTCCATGTGTGCTCCCCATCCTAGGTCTGAGGCGTCCGTGGTGATGGTCTGCCTTGGCTGTGGTTTGTTGAAAGGCAACCCTCTGTTGGTCTGGCAGGCCTGAGCCCACCACAGGAATTCCTTTTTCAGGCATGGAATGATTGGTATCATGGTTTCTAGACTGTGTCTGTGTTGAGACCATACATTCCTTAGATACCATTGTAATTTCCTCATATGCAGCCTGGCATGCGGGATCAAGATTATGCAGGATGCCATGTAACCCAGGGCCTGCAGGACTTTCCTTGCAGTAAGCTGAGTTTGTCTTGTCAAAGCCATGAAGTAGACTGGGAGTTGCTTTTGTTTTTCTTCTGTGAGAAAAGCCATCTGAGTTATTGTGTCCAGATCCGCACCCAAAAATGTTATCCTTTGGGATGGCACTAGTCTTGACTTCTGGATGTTGACTGTGTATCCCAAGGCCTGTAACAGGTGTATGACATAGGCCAAATCCTTTACTAGTTTTGTCTTGTTGGTTCATAGGTTCATAGGTTTATACTAGGCTATCTGCCCTAAGGCATTTATAAGCCTAGCCCAAATTTTTGTGGCTTACGCCACCCCTTATATGAAAAAATACTGTGCCCATTAGTTTGTTGTGCCTCTGTCCAGCAGTGACACAGAGATGATTCCCGGGGTAAACCTACGATCTCCCATCCACAGGTCTAGATTTCTCTTGAACAGAGTCAGCGAGGTGCTCTGCCTCACATGGACCGGGATTTTATTCCACAGCATAGGGAGTCTCGGAGTGATCAATCTATCCCACCAGCACGTCTTATTTATATCCGTGCTAAGGTTTAAGTCGCTTGCTCTAGTGGTTTTGGTGGATTTGGATTTTTTGAGGTGGAGCATGTCCATTAATTCCGGGTTGGACATGGCCTTGTATGTCAGGCACATGTCACCTCTGAGCAGACGGTATGCGACTGAATAGAGCTGGAGTTTCTTCAATCTGGCAGCATATGACAGATTTTGTAGTCCCTTTATTCTTTTGGTGAGGAACTTTTGGGGTCTCTCCAATTGCTGCAGATGTCGGGTGAGATACATCCCGAATGGGGCATTGTACTCGATCATTGGTCTGATAAGTGAAGAGTACAGGGGAACAATGACCTCACTAGATCTGGATGTGAATCCCTTCATGATCAGGTGTGCAATGTAGAAGGTCTTTCTAACCACTTTAGCAAAGGCCACTGTCAACCTGGGTCCCCAGGTCCCCGATAACCTCTTCTGTGCTTAGTGGATTGCCACCTATATGGTAGCTTGGGGTTACCTTGTTTTTCCCGAAGGGTATGACTATACATTTTTTGGCGTTTAACTTCAGGCCATGGCTCTGGCACCAGCTATCTGTTTCCGTGAGTCCCTTCTGAAGGATATCCGTGTCCGATGCACTTTCCACTATGGTGCCCAGTTTGCAGTCGTCTGCAAACTTTGTCAGCCAAAGTCCTCCCATGCTGGCCTGTACTTCTGAGAAGTAGATGCCAAACAATAGGGGGCCAAGGACTACTTCATGGCTTTGACAAGACAAACTCAGCTTACTGCAAGGAAAGTCCTGCAGGCCCTGGGTTACATGGCATCCTGCATAATCTTGTCTGCTTGTATTAGGCAGTCGTCCAGGTATGGGTAGATTTGAATTCCCTGAAGCCTGCAATGTGCAATTACTGATGCCAGGCATTTCGTGAATACTCTGGGCGCAGTAGATAAGCCAAAGGGCAATGCTGAGAATTGATAATGCTCTGATCCTGCAAGAAATCTGAGGTGTCTTCTGCAATCTGGTCGTATAGGGACGTGCAGGTATGCCTCCTTGAGATCTAGAGTCACCAGTCAAGACTCCTTGCCCAACATGGGAAGAAGTTGCTGTAGGGTCAGCATTTTGAATTTTGGCACAATGAGATATGTGTTTATGGCGGACAAGTCGAGAATAGGCCTCCATTGGGTTTCTTTTCTTGGTACAAGGAATAGTCTGGAGTAAAATCCTTGGCCTTGTTCCATAGGTGGTACCCTTTCTATAGCTTTCATCTGAAGTAAACTGTTGATTTGCCTTAGAGCCTCTGGTTTCTGGTTTGGTGGAAGGTTTGGCATTCCGCTCTTTTTTGGTAAAGTGTGGAAGTGAAACCTGTATCCTTTGTCTATTGTTTGCAATGTCCATTTGTCGTTTGTAATGCAATGCCAATTTTTCGAGAATAAAGCCAACTTTCCGCCCAAGGGTGTTTCACTTGTTCCCTGCTAGGCGGAATCAGAGCCAAGTCATTGTGTCTGTCCTGTGGAAGTGGTTGTAGTTGTAGCTGTGGCAGTACTCCTCTGGTTGGCAGGTTGCCACTGATGACCCCTGTAGGCACCCTTTGATTGACCTCTGCCTCTTGGGCGTCTATTCCTGCCCCTCTTTGCTCTGGAGGTGTCTGGAAAGGACCAATTCTTTGAAGGCCAGTTTCTGCTGAACCTAGGAGGTTGGACCTGCAGAAAATCCTTTACTGTTTGCACAGATTTTGCTTTTTCTTCCACTTTCTTTAGAATCTCCTGTGCAGGGGAGCCAAATAAACTTTGTTTCTCCATTGGAGCATCTAGGAGTTTAGCCTTGAGATGGTCTGGCAAGGATTGCTCTTTTAGCCAGGCATGCCTTCGAATTACTGCTCCAGTCATAGCTGATCTAAATGAAGCCTCCAGTGCATCATAGCCACATTTTAAGAAATGATTACTGACCTGCTGAGAGTTGTGTACCAAATCCTGAAGGGACTTACGGTCTAAAGATTCAGGAGAAGAAAGCTTTTTATTCATCTGATCTAACAAATATTCCTGGTACTGTATCATATGGAATTGACAGTTTAAAGCCCTGGCAGAAAGAGTAGCAGATGTATAAACCTTTTTCCCCATCTCTCTAATGCTCTTGACTCCCTTTCAGAGGGTAGGGGGTTTTTGGCAGTGGCAGCTGCAACACCTTTTGGGCCCTAAGAAATAGTTTCTGGGTCTGCAGCATGGGCTTTATACAAGTGAAAGTGAGAATCCGGGACCCTGTAATATGTCAGGTTTGGCAGGGGCCGGGGGAAGAGAATCAGGGGCAGAACTGACATCATTATATGCATCAACTACTGTTAGCACAGGTGGTATGGCTAAAGGCCTATGCTGTGGCAAGTGTAAAACGGTCCTAAGTCTTTTTCTAGAATCAGAGAAATCCTGACCCTGCCATTGAAAGTGTTCTCTCATTGAGTGTAAAGTCTCCCCAAAGGAAAATTCTTCTGGAGGGGAGGCAGAAGGAATAGAGTCTTCTGCATCTGAATCCTCATAAGGTGAGTATGGCCCTTCCTGATGGTCTGATAAATCAGATCCATCTGAGGAGTAATCAGAGGAGAGAGGCTCAGGGGGTTCAGTCCTAGGCCTTTTGTCAGGAGGAGGTTGAGAGGCCCTGTCTGGGTGAGGTTGGGAACCCCTAATCAGAGATATAAGGTCCTCAGCAAGGCTGAGAATCTGAGAACTTGAGGAAGGTCTCAGAGGAAGATTTTGCAGGTAACGCCTTTGAAATTTTAACTGCTTTAGCCCTGGAGAAGGCCTTAATAGACATAGAAGCAGGGGGCCTAGCTGCCCCACGTGCAGGAGTAGAAATGTCCAATGGGATGGTGTCGGACAATTCTTGTGCGCTTGCTTCTTCGGTGGGGATTTCTGTAGCCGACTCAGCCGGGGCCTCTCTGGCCTCGGTTGTCGGAGGTATGATTTCGGCAGAAGTAAGAACCGAGGTCTCGGTTTCAGCCGAAACCGAGACACTCGCGGTAGGCCTAACCATGGTTTCAGCCGAAACCGCGGGCCGCGAGTGTCAGTCCTTTTCCTTGCGTTTTTTGGCTAAATGTGTAGTCGGAGTCTCCTACGGCATTTTATATGCAAAAGCGGATCCAAAAAACTCTTCTGCAAACTCCGACCGACGTCTAAGAGTCCGTCGGTTGAAGGAGGCACAGGCTAAACAAGCTGATACGTCGTGGTCTGGGCCTAAGCAAGGAAGGCAGTAAGAATGGAAATCCTTATGAGGTATTTGTTTCCCACAAGTTAAACAATTATTTACTTTGTCTGACATCGGCTGAGGCAAGAAAGAGTCCCCAACGGGGTACTTAGCTTTTTTAGAAGTCTTCGGTAGCTGAAATCTCTGGATCTGACCAACCGGCACTTGCGAACAGCTTCTGCTTCGGGCACCGCGCGGCAAGAAAGACTGGGGAAAATGGCGTTGGCTGATGCCTTTATACCCCAGAAGCTCTGACGTCAGGGAAAGTGCGAAATCAGCCGAGGCCAGACCCAGCCTTTGGAATCCGGCCGACCGCAGGGCTGCCTGAGGCAAGACAACCCATATGTTATGACTGCAGATGCATCCTTGAGTGAGATGCCATGGTAGCAGTGGGAACAAGCTGCGCAGCAGTGGGTACCAGTGCTGTTGAGGCCAGTCTGGAGCAATAAGAATTGTCCTTGTTTTTTTCTCCTTTATTTTGAGCAGTACCCTGGGATGAGAGGTACTGGAGAAAAGGCATAAACCGATAGACTGACCCAGGGAAAGGACAAGGCATCCACTTTTCAAGCCATGCAGTGATGGTCCCTGCTGCAGAACTTGATGAGCTGATGGTTGGTGTGGGAGGCAAAGAGGTCGACCTTCGGGGTGCCCCACTTCTAAGTTATTAGGGTGAAGGTTCTTTTGTCAAGCTGCCACTTGTGTTGGTCCAGAAGATTTCTGCCTAAGTGGTCTGCCGGACAGTTTTGAGAACCTGGTAGGAATTGTGCTAACAGGTGGAGTTGCATGGCACAGGCTGTGTGCCAAAGGGTCATGGTCAGCCTGCATAGAGGGTATGAGTGAGTCCCTCCCTGCTTGCTGATATACCACATCACATCTCTTTTTGGTTGATGTGCAGATGGATTTGCTGTGTGCTCCATTGGCTGTATGCACCTACTGTCCAGGTGTGCACCCCAGGCATAGTCTGATGCATCTGTGGTGAGGGTCTGGGTGGCGGGGGTGTGTGAGAAAGGTAGTCCCTTGTTGTGGGAGCATGCTGTTGCCCACCAAAGAAAATCTTTTCTGAGGCAAGGTATCATGGGTATAAGAGTCTCCAGGTCTTGACAGTGTTGACACCAAAGGCACTATTGAAGTTTCCTCATATGCAGTCTGGCATATGGGATGAGTAGAACGCAAGATGCCATGAACCCCAGAGCTTGCAGGATTTTCTTTGCAGATAACTGGGGTCTGGTGGCTAGTTGAGAGAAGTAGGCTGTCAGGAAAGTTTGCTTTTCTGGTGTAAGGAATGCCAGCTGGGGTGCTGTGTCCAGGGTTGCTCCCAGGAATATAATCCTTTGGGTGGGTACCTGTTTGGATTTCTTTTCATTGACTGTGTACGCCAGGGAGGTTAGTAGGGACTTTACAAAGTCCAGGTGCTCGAGCAGCTTTTCCTGGCTGTCTGCCTGAATTAGGCAGTCATCTAAGTATGGGTAAATCGGTAAGTCTAATCCTGCCCGTAGTACCAAGTGACAATTACTTGCCAGAACCTATATGTCTGAAAGGACAGCACAATTTGCATGTACCTCCCCAAGTCAATATACTACAAACCACTGCAAAAAAGTGTTTGTATGGATAAAATGATCCCTTAAATTAAAAATATATATACATATATATATATATATATATATATATATAGAAGAAAATGTGACAGAAAAATACACTTCTGTATTTCGGACACACATCTGGAACCTGGTTGGTTGCTCCGTACACCTGATGGCAAACCATACCTTTCGGGGTAATGATTGTCCATACTCCCCTACATTATTGGCAATATTTTTTGTTTAGTTTTCTTCATATTTTGCTGACAGATTCCAGAATATTTGGAACACATTTATTATTTTTTGACTACATATAGGTTCTGGCAAGTAATTGTCACTTGGTACTCCGGGCAGGATTAGACTCAGCTTTACAATAGGTATACACAGCGATAGTTTAACTATAGGCTGTTACTGTCTAACCTTTCTTGCACCATAAAATTGTCAGTTCTTGATGTGTGAAGCACTGGATATTGGAATAATTGCATTACTGTATGCAGATTTATGAATGTGGTGCAATCTATTAAGCGATCTCAGGATGATATTGTCTTTTTCCTGTTGTCTAGTAATTTTCATCCTATTTTGGGTTAACTTTTTGGTTACCCCTGTGTATCTCAGGACTACTTGCTTGACCCTATAATTTATTTCATTTTTTGAGTACTTGTGATAGCAATTTACTGTCTACAACAAATCACTTGTCAAATTTTGAATTACTTATCATTGTCTATTGTGTGCTGTATATATCCTGGTCAGTTACCAACAAAAAATAGAAGTTATGTTCTTACCATAACGTTCCATGTTAGTTGTCTTCTTCTCGCCTTCTTCTTGCTGGATGGGTTCGGAGCCGACCTCGGCCACTGCCACTCTAAAAGCTCGAGAGTTGGTTCCACCGGCTCGAGGCTCCCCTTATATCCCACAATGCTAGGCGAGAGTTACCTCAGATCTCGTTTGTAAGCTAACCCCAGCTTATAACAGTAACAATATAATTGTAAACAGAGCCCACCTCTAACAGGAAGAAAGAAGGGTGACCTACATCCTGAGCCAGGAAATATGCACAACAGCATATGTCTAAGAAAGAGGTGGTAGAAAGAGAGGTCACAATCACAACTCCTCTAGGTCTGTCCAGGCCAGGGGGAAGGAGGGTGGGACGCAAGAAGAAGGCGAGAAGAAGACAACTAACATGGAACGTTATGGTAAGAACATAACTTCTATATGTTAAGTTGTCTATCTCGCCTTCATTCTTGCTGGATGGGACCGCGTCCCTAGCACCTTGTCCCGGGTGGCCTAACGGAACAGACTCCTGAGAACAGTGGAACCAAAGTTAGCTCTATGCCTAGAAGCTAAATCCAACTTATAATGAGAAATGAAAGTGTGAGGAGTAGCCCAAGTAGCCGCTGCACAAATGGTGTCAATAGGCAGTCTGTCTTGGAAGGCTAAAGAAGTAGCCAAAGCTCTGGTGGAATGGGCCTTAGGTTTATTAGGCAGCTTTTGCTGTCTAATTTGTATACAAGGAAATCAAAGATGTTAGCCATCTGGATAATGATACCTTTGAAACTGAAAGTCCCTTTCTGCTTTCCGCATAGGAGACAAACAGCTGATCAGATTTTCTGAATTGTTTTGTTCTATCCAAGTAGTACCTCAATTGACGGTGAACATCCAGGCAGTGTAACTTTTGTTCAGACCTATTGGAGTATTCTGGAAAAAAGACAGGTAGATCAATGCTTTGGTTTAGATTTGACGTCGAGACCACCTTAGGCAAAAAGGACGGGTTAGTTCGTAAGGATACTCTGTCCTTATGAAACAAAAGATAAGGAGGACGACAGCTGAGTGCTTGAAGCTCTGAAACTCTTCTAGCTGATGTAATAGCTACCAGAAAAGAGTTTTCCATGATAATAATTTTAAAGAACAGGAGACTGCAGGTTCGAAGGGGAAGAATCAAAGAAGCAAGAACTAAATTTAGGTCCCAAGGAGAAGGAGGATTTCTTATAGGAGGTCTGAGAAGAAAAACTCCTTTCAAAAGGCTTTGCAAAGCTTGTGGGACATTAAGGCAGATTCAGAAATACCCACATGAAAGTTAGAAATAGCTGCCAATTGAACTTTAAGTGTAGAGGAGATGAACCTGCATGGAAGAGTTCAGCTAGAAAATCAAGGACTAATTGGATGGAAGCAGTGAAAGGATCTATGTCCTTTCCTTGAGCCCAATATGAAGCGTTTCCACTTACTCAAATAAATCTTCCGAGTGGAAGATTTATGGGAAGCTATCAAAATATCTCTAACAGAGTGAGATAATTGAGGAAGCCTGGCTAAGGTTGGAACTGGAGGAACCAAGCAATGAGGTTCAGAGAGGGAGGGCGATGAAACTGACCCGACTGATGGATCAAAAGATCTGGAACTAGGTCCAGATTCCACGGTCGCTCAAAAGAAATCGATGTAGAAAGGGGAACCACACTTGTTGAGGCCAGTAAGGAGCAATGAGGATCAATGAGGCCTTCTGAGCGATAGCTTTCTGTATCACTTGAGAGATCAGTGGGAAAGGAGGAAATGCATACAGAAGTCCCGGGCCAAACTTGGACTAGAGCGCCTCTGCTGGGTTGGCCTGGTAAAAGGAATAGAGTGAAATATTCTCTGCACTTGCTGTTTTGGGGAGTAGCAAAAGATCGCAGCAAGGCTGACCCCACTTGAGAAAATTTCTCTCACAACAGAGTCTTTCAGAGACCACTCGTGAGGCATGAGGATAGCTCTGCTCAACTTGTCCGCAATTTGATTGGACTTCCGGGATGTGCGTTGCTATCAGAAACCGCTGAGAAGAAATCGCCCATTGCCACAGTCTGAGTGCTTCTCGACACAGGGGTATGACCTGGTTCCGCCTTGTTTGTTGATGTACCACACTACAGACATATTGTCTGTCTGGATTGCAATCGTTCCCAAGGGAAGAGAGTCTTGAAGGGCTTGCAACGCTAAAAGCACTGCTCTCATCTCCAGAACATTTATGTGCAAGTGGCATTCGTTTGGTTGCCATGTGCCCTGGACCGTCCTGCCCTGATAATGCCCCCCCCACCCGATCAGGGAGGCATCCGTTGTCAAAGTAGCAACCGGAGGGGGTGGAACAAAGGGTCTTCCCAACAAGAGCTGAGGGGAAGACATCCACCACATAAGATGATTTTTGCACGCTTGCGTGATCATAATGGTGTGAGACATTGGAAGTTGCTGGTAAGACCATTGAGTAAATAGCATCCATTGAAGGATCCGCATGTGGAATCTGGCTAATGGAAGCAGAGGTATGGCCGCTGCCATAATTCCCAACACTTTCAGAACTAACCTGGCTTTGATTCTGTTGTTGTTGAAAAGGAGTGATACCAGTTTGTGAATGTCTGTTATTCTCTGATGTGTTAGTCTCGCAGACATGTTTACTGTATCTAGATTTGCGCCTATGTAGGTAATAGTACGACAAGGCGACAAAACAGACTTTTCGCAATTTATTGAAATACCCAGCTTTTGACAAATGCGAAAAGTGTAATCCCTGGCCATCAGAAGGAGATGCTTGGTGGGAGCTGTGAGGAGCCAGTCGTCCAAATATGGAAACACCTGGAATCCTTGTCGCCTCAGGTGAGAAGCTACCACTGCCATGCATTTGGTAAACACCCGGGGGGGCAGTGGTGAGACCAAAGGGCAGGGCCCTGAACTGAAAATGACTGGTTCCCAGCATGAAGCGGAGGAATCTTCTGGAGCGTCTGTTCATTTTTATGTGATAGTACGCATCCTGAAGGTCTATAGAGCACATCCAGTTTCCTTTGCCCAAAAGGGGAAGGATGGATTGCAGCGTGACCATCCAAATCTTGTTTTCTTGACTGATCTGTTCAAGATACTGAGATCCAAAATTGGTCTCCAGTCCCCTGTTTTCTTTGGAACTAAAAAGAACCTTGAGTAGATTCCGGATCCTTGCTGGTCTGCTGGAACTGGCTGAATTGCTCTTTTGCAAGCAGTTTTGAAATCTCCAAAACCGCTAGATCCCTTTGAGCGGTGGAACATCTGGAAGGGATTTTTGACTGATTTGGAATGCGAAGAAAGGGGATAGAATAGCCTTCGAAATGATGGACTGTACCCATTTGTCTTGAGTCAGGGAGAGCCAGGCTTCTGGGTACAGTGACAATCTTCCCAAGGCTGCCTCCGAAGATGGGCAGTCGGGCAACACCTCAGGGATGCTGAAAAGGCTTGTCAGGAAGGCTTCCGATTGCCCTGGTTCTGCGGACCCCCTGCCTCTAGGGCGCCGTCTACCATTGTTATTCCCGCCTCTGCCTCTGGCGCGAAACGACTCTGTGCGTCAGGCGAAGTCCCTTGAGATTGTTTACGGAACCACATCTTTCCACCTTTCTGGCCTTTGGGGTAAGGCCTAGGAGGAGTAGAAAAACGGACTCCGACGGCAGAAAGGGTCTTGCCATCAGTTTCGCACCTAGTCAAGGTTTCTTTCACTTGAGGACCAAAGAGGGATGATCCATCAAACGGGGAGTTAGTGAAAGACGTCTTGAAGGGGTCCAAAATTGCATAGCCGCATCCAGGCATGCCTACGTAAGGCCACACCTGTCCCTGCGGCTCTGCTCGCTCCATCAGCCGCATAAGAAAGAAGGCGCATGGAGGAGTTGGATATGGAGTTAAGGGTAGCCAGCTGCGTGTTCATCTTATCTTGGAAACCCGCAGCTGTAGGGTCCTTTAACATTTCACTCGCTTCCTTGATCAAGTCCCTTTGAAGACGAGTAAAATGGCACAGGTAGTTCAGCGAACGCATGGTAAATGTCGCTGACGAGAACATCCGCTTCCCATACCTATCCATGGACCTAGATTCCTTGTTAGGTGGATGGACAGGTACTGAAGGATCAGCTAGCTCCTTCTTAGTGGCAGCAGCTACCACCAAAGCATCCACAGAAACTCCTTTAGTTAAGAACTGTTTGTCTGCTGGTGCCGTTATGAACTTGGAGGGTCTCCTGGGAGTGGGGTCCACTGAATCAGGAGCCGTCCACGCCTTCTTAGCAACCACCTGCATGAGGGGGTCAAAGGGGGGGACACCCAGGAGGTGGAAGGACGAGAGCCAAACGCCTCAAGATACACAGATTCGTCCTCCGAAGGGCTGAGGGCTGGCCAATTTCCCCTCTGTTTCAGGATCTCCAGAATGTCTGCAAATGAGACATCTTCAGAAGGGGAACGGGGGGATCCCTCAGAATCATCCAAATCTGTGTCTGACGTGATGGACTCAGGTGAGTCAATGTGTTTCCTCTTACACTTCCTCTTCCGAAGGGGCTCTTCTGCCAAATCAGGAGAGGCCTCGAAGAGGATGAAATCCCACAGGAGTTCCTGAGGAGCTGGCTCTCTGCGGTCCGGGATGAGGGAGTGAGTCGACTTAACCTGAGGCACTGTAGAGGGAGGGGCGGACGGAGCCGACTGTGGAGTAGAGCCAGGCTCTAACACACTCCGCATGACCTCGAATGCACCCCTGTCAGGCAGAGCCAGAGGTCCCCGCCCGAGAAGCTAAGAACCCTCGGCACCGACAGTGATGGCTCCGAGGCGATGTCGGAGCCGAACTCACCAGCGCCAAGCACCGAGGGAGAGGGGTCGGACAAGGGTCCGATGCCACTCACCCTCGAGCCGACGAGGGAAGTCCGCCGAGATTCTTCCAAGGAAGAAATCGAGCCGGCGACGGAGCAAGACAATTGTATCGGCTCGGCGCTATCACAGTCTCGGTTCCGACACGACCCGGCCCGAGCTCAAGAGAGTGGAAGGAGGAGTATATTGGTGAACGGGGCCAGGCACCCACTGATGGGTCGGGCTCTGAAGCATCTGGGCCAGTGCCTCGGACTTAAGAAGTCGACTCACTACCCTCTGAAGGTCATGATCAGACAGCCTCGATGACCTAGAGGAGTGAGATCTCTGGCTCCGTTCAGACAGCAGGGGAGATCCTGGAGCCGAATGAACGGAGCCAAGAGATGGTGACCTGGACCTCTTCCTAGTTGTCGGCTCCGAAGGTCTGGTCGGAGCCGACACGGGAACTTCTAATACCTCGGCCCCGGCCGGAGCCGTGGGAACCACAGAAACTGTGGACTGAGACTCATCGGCTGCAGCCGGAGCCAATGAAGGCAAAGGTTTAGAAACTTTAGGTCTCGGCTCAGTTGTCAGAGCCGAAGACCTAGATGCCTTAGAGGGCTTCCCAGTAGAAACAGAAAGGGAATCCTCTGGCTTGAGTAAGCCCCTTAATATCAATTTATTTTTTCTTTCCTGCAGGACCCTGGGGCTGAAGCCATGGCACACAGCACAGGAGTCCTGCAGGTGCAAAGGTCCCAGACAGTAGACACACGAAGTGTGAGCATCTGTCAGAGACATTTTCTGACAGCACGCATCACACTTCTTGAAACCGGAGACCCTTGCTTCCTTAGACATTTTTTAAAAGGTGTAATCAAACACACACACAAACACACTAATTACACCCTGTCAAGTTTAAAGTATAATAAAACCACTAACTAGGTTTTTAAATAAAAAATAATACACACACTCCCTAGGGAAGAGAAAAGGCCAAAAGGCCCAAGGGAAGAACCTAAAGTTCTTGAGGGAAAAAAACGGGAATTTTTTAGAAGGGGATAAAAATTTCTCTAAACTAAGGGAAATAAGTAAAGATATTAAAATTAAAGGGGTTTTAATAGACTAAATTACACAAGAAAAAGTCACTTACCAAGAACCGGTAGAAAACCAACCTCGATAGCTGTAGCGGCAAACGAGATCTGAGGCAACTCTCGCCTAGCATTGTGGGATATAAGGGGAGCCTCGAGCCGGTGGAACCAACTCTCGAGCTTTTAGAGTGGCCGAGTCGGAGCCGAGGTCGGCTCCGAACCCATCCAGCAAGAATGAAGGCGAGATAGACAACTTAACATTGGATATTTCTCAGCTTTTACAAGGCTTAGCCTCTGATCGTGTTGACCTGGCCATATTTGGCTTAGGCTCAAGTAATTCCGGGGAGCAAGGGGCATTTTCTTTACCCCTTGAAGATAGTTGCGAAGGTATAAAGGTATGCGGACACTGTGCAGCAATGTCTGGCATTATAAATTATTTAAGGCCTATATGGCCAAGAACATTACCCCAAGAGGTCTTAGGATTCCTACACAACCCTTAGTAAGTAATCCTGACGAGATTTTGCTCAAAGCATGGGCTGATGCACAGCACAAAGCCACCATGGAATTTGTTCAGATTTTAACTGCACATTTTGAATGAACCATTGATTCAGAGATTAACAAGGTTACCAAGCTGGGGGAAGAACTTATCAGGTTCGAGGGTCAATCTGGACATATTTCTTGTTTCAAAGAATTAAGTAATGATTTACTAAAACTGGAGGAACAACTAAAAGAAAGGAAGAGGAAGAAAATCCTCAGAGACTTGGCAGATTACGAAAGAGGGGATTCCTTTTAATAAGGACAAAACTAGGAAGGCACGGTTTTCACAGCAACCAAAAAATATGGCCAAGAGAAAACGGCCACACCCCATCCTCAAAAAATCATCAGTCTCTGGTCCTAATACCACTGGGGATGATTCCTCTTCCAGTTATGAGCCAGATATCTCTGGTCCTACAGGCTCACTAGCTCACAAACGTACCAATAACAATGTCCCTTTAGGACTAAACGCAGAAGGGGAGGGAGGAAACACAAACAGGGTGAATGACATGCAGACATTGTTAAAAATGATCATCATGAAACAATAAATGTTTTCAACATTTCTTCCTGTACCCTTACTGAGGCTGAGACCAAAATACTTAATAAAGGTCTTTCATTCATCCCTGGCTTCTTCGTGTCTGAGGACAGTTTTGTGGATGATGTGTTGAGATTTTGTAGAAATCTGAACTTAAAAATATTTTTTCATGGTAGAGAAATGTACAGTTTTGTACCTACCATAAATGTAGATGTTCGAGTCTATACCCTGCTGCAGTCATCACACTTGGGTTATCCTGCCGTCAGGCGGTCCCCGCAGTCGGCCTGAATTCCAAAGTCTAGGTCCGGCGTCGGTTGCTGTCGCTTCTTCCCTGACGTCAGTGTGCCAGGGGTATACAAGAGGCATCCAACGCCATTTTCTTCAGTTTTTCTTGCCCCAGATGTCAGGTGCTCCCCCAAAAGGTGGTCAGTAGATAGTACCAGTAATAAAAATTTAGCACAAACAAAACATCCCTCCAGCTATAAGCAAATACACCACAAAGGTTGTATCAGATTTTAAGGTATTGAAAGATTTCAGTTAGGTTAGAGGGGATGGAGGGAGGGTAACCTGGACTGTACTATGTTCATCGTGTTACCCTGCTGCAGTCATCACACTTGGGTTGAATCCCAAAGCTAAGGATGGGAGGTGGAGTCAAACAGGGTTGGAGGAGGCTAGAAGGCCCTGCAAAACTGCAGTGGCGAAGCCAGCTCTAGTCTTAGAGTAAAGTGGTAAGTGATAGTTAGTGTTTGGTAAAGGTGTGTACTGAACTCCAAGTTGCAGCTTCCAGAATATCCTTGGTTAGCACCCCCCTGAGGAAGGCTGTAGATGTAGCTGCTGCCCTGGTGGAGTGGGGCCTTATGCTAACAGGAACTGGTTTTCCATGATGGGTGTAGCAAAAACGTATGCAGTGTCCTATCCATTTGGAAATGGTCTGTTTTGAGATAGCCTTTCCTTGTGATGCTGTAGCATAGGATACAAAAAGTTGGTCAGATTTTCTGAAAACCTTAGTTTTATCCAAGTAGTAACGTAGTTGCCTGTGAATGTCCAAGGAGTGCAGGAGTCTTTCTCCTTTGTTCTGTGGATTTGGGAAGAAGGTGGGTAAATGGATGGTTTGATTTAGAGCCACACTGGATACCACCTTTGGCATAAAGGAGGGGTTAGTTCATAGAGAAACTCTGTCTTGATGAAAAATGAGGAAAGGCTCTACTGCCATTAGTGCCTGTAGCTCTGAGACTCTTCTGGCTGAAGTAATTGCTAGCAGCAGGGCAGTCTTCCATGATATAAACTTTAAATCAGCTGAGAAAGCTGGCTCAAAAGGTGGCAGCGTAAGTTTTTCCAGAACAAAGTTGAGATCCCAAGTTGGTGTTGGTGCTGTCCTGTGAGGCCTAATGTTTTTGGCCCCTCTGAGGTACTGCCTCAGAAGTGGATGTGAAAATAAGGGAGGATCCGTGTTGTAGTGAGCTGAAATAGCTGAGGCGTGGATTTTAATAGATGAAAAAGAAAGTCCTTTGTGTAATATTCTCAGTTAAATATTGTAGAATCTGAGGTATGTCTGGCTCAAGGGTATTTTGGCCTTTAGCTTGGTTCCAGGCGCAAAATCTTTTCCATTTGTCTGAGTAGGCTTTCCTGCTGCTGGGCCTCCTGGCCTCCAGAATGACATCCATAACAGCTTGTGAAAGAGGAGCTGGCTGGTTGCTTAGGTGATTTGCCATGCAGCCAAATTTAAGGTTTTGAGCTGCCTGTGTAGAATCTGACTGTCTTGCTGTGTGAGCAGATGGGGAATTTGTGGTAAAATCCATAGTGGGCCGTGGGCTATGTTCCTTAGTAGTGGGTACCAGTGCTGGCGTGGCCAGTCTAGGGCAATGAGTATCATTCGGGGTCTCTCCATCCCGACTTTCAGCAGCACCTTTGTGAGAAAGGGCAATGGAGGAAAGGCATATACTGTCAGCATTTTCCAACTGAATGAGAGTGCGTCCATTTTCCAAGCTTGGTGGTGAAAAGTCCTGGTGCAAAATTTTGACAGCTGATCGTTTTGGGGGTTGGCAAACAGGTCTATGTCTGGGCTCCCCCATTTTTGAGTTATTATTGCAAATACTTGTGGATCCAGTTTCCACTCGTGGGGATCAATCATGTTCCTGCTTACGTCGTCTGCCAATGTGTCCTTTTTTCCTAGCAGGAATGGAGCTTGTAATTGAACTTGGTAAGTCAGTGCTGTGTTCCACAAGGTCATTGCTTGCATGCATAGAGGGTAGGAGTGTGCGCCCCCTTGCTTGTTTATGTACCACATTACTGTGGTGTTGTCTGCCCTTATTATAAGCTGTCCTGGATGTAAGAGGTCCTTGAAGGCTGTCAGAGCATTCTGTACAGCTAGCATTTCTTTTTGATTGATGTGCAGATTTCTTTGATCTGCAGTCCATATGCCTTGAATGCACTGTCCTGCCATGTGTGCCCCCCCAGGCATAGTCGGATGCATCTGTTGTCATAGTTTGCCTGGCTGGGGGTAAGGTGAAAGGCTGACCCTTATTGAGGTGACATGCCTGTGACCACCATAGAAACTCCTGTTGAAGGCAGGGAATGAGAGGTATCATTGTTTCCAAGCTGTGGCTGTGTTGAGTCCATACGCTTTTCAGGTACCACTGTACTTTCCTCATATGCGGTTTTGCAAATGGTATTAGTAGTATGCAAGATGCCATGAAGCCCAAGGCCTGCAGAATTTTTCTTGCAGGGAGTCGGGTCTTTGTTGCCATTATTCTGAAGTATTGAGTTAGTTGTAGTGGTTTGTCTGGCATCAGATAAGCCATCTGGGCCGTTGTATTCAAGCGGGCACCCAGGAATGTCATATTTTGTGAGGGCACTAGTTTTGATTTCTTTTCGTTTACTGTGTACCCTAGGCAACTTAGAAGGTGTTTTACAAAAGCCAGATGATGTAAGAAAATGTCTTTGCTTTCTGCTTGGATGAGGCAGTCGTCCAGGTATGGGTATATTTGAATTCCTCTTTGTCTGCAGTATGCAATTACTGGTGCCAGGCATTTTGTGAAGACCCTGGGAGCAGTAGATAAGCCAAAGGGCAGTGCAGAGAATTGGTAATGGGTTGAGTTGAGCCTGCAATGAAACGGAGGTATCTTCTGCAATTTTGTCTGATAGGGACATGCAGGTATGCCTCCTTGAGGTCCAAAGTTACTAGCCAAGCTTTCTTGCCCAACATGGGAAAAAGCTGCTGTAGTGTTAGTATCTTGAATTTGGGTACTTACAAGAAGGGGTTTAGAATCGAAAGGTCCAAAATGGGTCTCCAAGCATTGTCCTTTCTGGGGACTAGAAAGAGCCTTGAGTAAAATCCTTGGCCTTGCTCCTGTGTAGGTACCAGTTGAATGTCTCTCATGTCCATGAGAGCTGTAATTTGTTTTTGTGCCTCTGCCCATTGATTTTGTGGCAGGTTTGGCATTCCTTTTATCCTTGGCAAGGTGTGGAAATGGAATCTGTATTCGTGAGATAATGTCTAGGACCCATTTGTCCTTTGTGATGATGCGCCAGTTGTCTGCAAAAAGTGCTAATTTTCCTCCCAAGGGAGCTGCCAAGAGAGCTTTGCTTGGCAGTTTGAGGTTTAAATCATTGTGTTTGTCTTCTCGTATTTTGGGACCTGTCTTCTCCTCCCTTCTGTGTTGCAGTGCCCCATTGGCAAGGTTTGTAAGGGATTTGTGCTTGACCTCTGCCCCTTGGGCGTCTGTATTTACCCCTCTGTGGTCTGTCAGAAGCTGGAAAGGATCAATTTTTTGTTGGCCAATTTCTGTTGAAGTGTGGGGGTTGTACCTGTAAGAAATCTTTGACCGTCTGCATAGATTTTGCCTTATCCTCCATTTTCTTTAAAACCTCTTCTGCTTTAACTCCAAATAAGATATTCTGCTGTAAGGGTGCATCTAGTAACTTTGCTTTAACATGATCAGGCAGAGTTTGTCCCATTAACCAAGCATGCCTGCGTATAACAGACCCAGTAACAGCTGCTCTACAGGAAGCTTCCAAGGAATCAAATCCACATTGTAAAGTATGTTTGCCCACCTGTTCAGCCGCATGCAACAGATCCTGCATTTCCTTGAATTCAGACTGTTGAGGATGTGTGCTCATCTTTTGTTTTATTTGAGACATTAGGAATTGCTGGTATTTAAGCATGTGAAATTGACAATTTAATGCTCTCATAGCTAGAGTAGCTGAGGTGTAAACCTTCTTCCCCCACCTATCTAGTGCTCTGGAGTCCCTTTCAGAGGGAACAGGATTTTTAGCCATAGAAGCCTTAGCCCCCTTTGGGACCCTGGGAGATTGTCTCTGGGTAAGCAACTGGGCTTTTGTAAAGGAATTTGTGAGAGTCAGGCACTCCATAATATCTGTCTGGTTTGGCTGGAGCAGGAGGCAGAGAATCTGGATTTAGACTCGATTCTAAGTAAACATCATCCACAATGTCTAAAACTGGAGGGATAGCAAGTGGTCTGTGCTGGGGGAGTAAAAGAAACTCTCGGAGCCTTTTCTTTGAGTCGGAGTAGTCCTGACCTTCCCAGTGGAAATGTTCCCTCATGGTATGTAAGGTTTCCCCAAAGGAATAGTCTTCAGGGGGAGAAGCTGAGGGAATGGAATCTTCAGCATCAGAATCTTCATAAGGGGGAAAGGAGTAATCCTGTTCCTCAGAGGAGCCTGAGGAAATAGACACTTGATCAGAGGAGGCATAATCCTCCTCTTGTCTAGGACTTTTGTCTGGGGGGGGGGGTTGGGAACCCCTGATTAAAGAAATCAAATCTTCAGCCATTTTAAACATCTGTTTCTTAGGCATGGGGCCTTGAATTGGAGACTGATGTGCAGTCTTTTTTTTTTTGGTTTTAGAGGAGTCTTAAGCTTAGCATAAAATTTTATGGTGAGAGTAGTCGGTCTGTATACACCTTCTGTAACCGAAGGTGTTTCCACAGCACCGGCTTCTCCTTCTGCAATGTTGTCGGTAGGGCCTAAAGAAAATGGCTGCGTCGGCCTAGAACTCTCTGCTTGAGAATCCAAAGCGGTCTGGGGTTGCAATTCTGCGGTCGCCAGGGGCTGCGTAGGTGCCTCACTGAAAACCGGAGAACCGGCGGACCAGCCCAGCCGAGGCCTCGGAGTCTGGCTTGGATCTAGGCTGCCTGTCTTTATCTTTGCGTTTTTTATGCACGCCGGTAGTCGGTTGCTCCGATGGCATAGTGTAATTAAATTTCCTACCGAAGTAGTGTCGTGCGAAATCAAAGCGTCGCTGTATAGTTCACTTATTGAACCTAGCACAAAACAGACAACCAGTGACGTCGTGGTCTGGGCCTAGGCAAGGTATACAATAAGAATGAAAGTCCTTATGAGGTATTTGCTTCCCACAAGAAATGCAATTGTTAACTTTTTCTGACATCGGACTGAGGCAAGAAAAGGTTCCCCAACAGGGTACTTAGCTTAATTGAAGACTTCGGACTGAAATTCGAATCGAAAATCTCAGGTGTCGGCCGACAGGCACTGCTTCTGCTTCGGTCACCGCGCGGCAAGAAAGACTGAAGAAAATGGCGTCGGATGGCTCTTATATACCCCTGGCGCACTGACGTCAAGGAAGAAGCGACAGCAACCGACGCCGGACCAAGACTTTGGAATTCAGGCCGACTGCGGGACCGCCTAACGGCAGGATAACCCAAGTGTGATGACTGCAGCAGGGTGATGACTGCAGCAGGGTAACACGATGAACATCCATGGATAAACAAAATGATTTCAGATACCATAGCTCGACTTTTATGCCCCCTATGCATCACACTCTTATTTCAGAAGTCAATACTCAAAGATCTACACTTTCATGCCAAAGAAACCAGGGTGAAACCAAACAACATATCCAGAGTGGAAATGGAGGTGATTTCACGATTGGCTAATGACCATCAGCTGGTCATAACGATGGCAGATAAGGGGGGTGGCTTCTGTGGTCAAAGACTGGACCCAATATGACGGTGAGGCAAAAAGCCAACTTTTGGATGGCCGGTATTATTCACACCTGACTACTGATCCCACTCCACTCTAAGAAACAAATTGATGAATTTTTGTTATAAGGATGTGAAGAAGGGATAATCTCACAAAGTACCCTACAACATCTTACAGTGAATGAACCGGCACATCAATATATATACTTCTTGCCCAAAATACATAAGGATACTACCCCCCCCCCCCGGAAGACCCATTGTCTCAGGTAGGAAATCTCTAACGGAACCACTTTCTATTTTCTTAACCAGACACCTGCAGCCCCTTCTTAAATGGGTACGTGCCTGCATACAAGATACCATGGAATTCTTGAGGCTTATTTTGGACACACAGTTGGAACCAGGTTGGTTGCTCTGTACACTTGATGTCAAAGCACTATATACCAATATACCACATCGGGCTGGTATAGATGCACTAGAACACTGGCTAAACAAATCTGAACTCTACCAACCTGGCTTCAACACCTTCCTCATTATCCTTTGTGAACATGTTCTCACCAAAAATGTCTTTTTCTATCAAGGTGAAAGTTTCCTTCAGAACAAGGGAACAGCCATGGGCACTTCCTTTGCACCAATCTATGCTGATTTATTTATGGCTTACGTTGAAGAGCAGAGAATTTATGACCCATTACACAATCTTTACCTTGATGAAATAAGACATTTGGAGGAGGTACCTGGATGACTGCCAGTTGGGTGTGGAGGACAGATGTTAAATATTTACATGAGTTTGTAAATTATCTCAACGAAAACAGATGGGGTATTGAATTTATGGTGAATTATGATCCCAATAACATCTTTTTTTGGATGTCAGTATAAGCAGTAATTATTGATAACACTCTTTCTACTCAAGTTCACCGAAAATTTCCCAAATACAATTCCCTCAACCACGCCACCAGCTTTCATCTCCCTCATATTTGTCAAAATATTCCGAAATCTCAGTTTATCCATGGCAAACGGATTTTCTCTGAAGAGAACACCTATAACACACATTCAAGCATGATCTCATTACGAGATTCAAAGGTACTACGGTGCTGGCTTTGTATATCGGGCATCCAATACAGTGGATGGCTTGGCCAGGACGGAACTCCTCCAATATAAAGTTAAAAATAATAGTGACTGTTCTGCTATTCGTTTTACAACTACATATGGCAGAAACACAGATTCATTGATTCACAATGTCAATCACCACTGGAATATGTAGTTGGCTGACCAAACGCTATCTGCCATTCTTCCAACTAGACATTCTTTCACTTTTAAAAAAGGCAAAAATTTAGGCTCATACTTCAATCATTATAAGCATCTCACGCCGTCTGACACGCCATTGTCACAAGCAACTCTCCTAGGGGACAGGTTGGTCGGTTGTTTTCCCTGAGGACATTGTTCCTATTGTTCTAGGTTTATCAAATCTAAAACTTTCAGCAGTAAGAATACTGGCCAGGTCTTTGATATATAATTTTATGCCAACTGCAAATCCGATTGGGTTTTATACTTAGCCACATGCCATTGCTTGGCATTCTATGTGGGGCAAACCTCACATCCTGTTAAATTCAGGGTGGGGGAGCATTTTAGTGAAATTAGACGCAGCAAATCACTAATGCATTATATAAACATACCCTTGTATATCCAAGTGCTTCTTTTAATTTCACTATCATTGATAAAATCACAGCACAAAGATCTAATAAAATGGGCTGGTATGACATTTTGAATAGAAAAGAGAAGAAATGGATCATTAAACTTGGGTGATTATTCCCTCCTGGTCTTAATGAGCATTTATAATTACTGGTGTTGATTGATTCAATTATTACTATAAAATGAGTGTACTGCACTTTATTTCACACTGAGGAAGGCATTGTAACCATTTGCCGAAACCGGTTTGTGCACACATCCCACCTGATGGATATGTAGTTTGTACTACCATCAGAATAAATAAATTTTGATGCTACAGTTGCTGGTCTCCCTTTTCCTTTTACACTATATTGAGAACCCAGCGGTCGTTGGTAATGGTGGTCCAGGTGCTTGCGTGAAAGGAGAGTTTTCCTCCTAGGGGTAAGTGAAAGTGGGCAGAGGGAGGGGGAGAAGTCTCAGTGTGAGTTCTTACCACAAGGGGGTGGTTTAGAACTCCCTGTTTTTGAAGTGGAGGAAGTCCACTGTTTAGATCTCTGCATTCCCTATGGCTGCTGTCCAGGGAGTCTGCTTCCACAGGGTCTGGGCTGAACTGACCTGATGGGAGCAATAAAGGACCAGTGCTTGGAGGGTCAATGCCTGCTGAACCTGGGTGGCTGGACCTGTAAGAAATCCTTAACTGTCTACATAGATTTTGCTTTTTCTTCCATCTTAAGACCTCTTCTGCCTAAGCTGTCGTTGTGCAAGGGGGCATCTAACAATTTAGATTTAACATGGTCTGGCAAGGGCTGTTCCTTAAGCCACACATGCCTTCTAAGAGCAGAGAGGGTGACTGCTGCCCTGCAAGAAGCTCCTAGGGCATCAAAAGCACAGTGCAAGGTGTGTTTAGTTACTTGACTTGTAGAATGCATTAACTCTTGTAACTCTTTAGATTCTGCACAAGCAGGAAAGGAAGACATTTTTGTTTGAGGAGTTCCAGGGTATGTTGCTAAAAGTTTAGCATATGGAATTGGCAATTTAGTCTCCGATAGCAAGAGTAGCAGAGGTGCATACTTTTTTACCCCATCTGTCTAGTGCTCAGGAATCCCTGTCTGAGGGGGTGGGATTCTTAGCAGAAGTTGCTTTAATTCTTTTATGCCCTTGTGAAATTACCTCAGGGTCAATGGTAGGATTTTTAAAAAGAAATTTGTGAGAGTCAGGAACTCTGTAATACCTTGTCTGTTTTTTTTTTTGCGTGCAGGAGAGAGGGTGTCAAGAGTCAAACTGGATTCCAAGAAAACATCCTTCACAACATCCAGGACTGGGGGAATGGCCAAGGGTCTGTGCTGTGGAAGATCTAAGAATTCCCAGAGTCTCTTTTTAGACTGACGGTAGTCCTGCTTTTCTCACTGGAAATGCTCTCTTAAGGTACGAAGGGTTTCCACAAAGGAAAAGTCCTCAGGGAAGAGGCTGAAGAAATGGAATCCTCTGCATCAGAATCTTCAGAAGCAGAGAGGGGTTGCATGTCTTCATATTCAGATGCATCAGAGTCATCAGACTCCTGTATCAGACAAAACTACAGGGGACAGATCTCTTTTTCTTTTGGAAGGGGTAGCCTGGCTTCCCCAGATCATCATGATGAGGTCTTCCGCCATTTTAAGCATTTGACACTGAGGCAAGGGGGTGCCTAAGACTGGGTCGTCAGTTTCTTGGGTGTGGTTCGTACTCTGGGCCTAAGAAACACTGTAGTTTTTGAAAGAATGGTAGACGCGAAAGAAGTCGGTTTGTGTCAAGAATCGGCAGTGTGAAGGACTTCCTCGAAAGCCGGTGCCTGCTCAGCGGCTCCGGACCCATCCAAGGGAAAGACAACCGCAGGATGCTTAGTCGAAAAAGAGCTTTGCGGCATACTGGACTCCGAAAGGGTCTCGGTAGCGGCCTGTGGGCATCAACGGCTGCAAAAGCACTTCACTGAGGACCGGAGAACAGACGACTAGCTTAACAGAAGCGTCATCAGTAGATTTGGACCTGTGCGGTCTGTCTCTGTCTTTATCTTTACGTTGTTTCTGAAGATCTGCTGTTGGATGGCTTACCGAAGCCATATCGAAATTCGAGGACTGTAAGCGAAAATATCTAGCTACAATAAGGGCCCAACGACGTATAGTTCTGGTGTTGAACAAAGCACAGAAGCGACAGCGGGGGACATCGTGCTCTGGGCCTAAGCAAGTGACGCAGTAAGACTGAAAGTCTCGGTGTGGTATTTGCTTTCCACAGGCAAGACAATTGTTAACTTTTTCTGACACTGGTTAATGCAAGAAAAAAGGATCCTCCAATGGGGTACTTAGCTTTAGAAAACTTTAGCATCAATTCAAAAGACAAAACTCAAGTAGCGGCCGACCTGTAGTCTGCTTCTGCCTCGGGCTCCGCAGCAAGAAAGACTGATGTAATGGTGTCGGCTGCTTTACTTTATACTACTGATGACCTGACGTCAGTCCTGAAGCTACAGCAACTGACGCAGTGGAAGATCTAAGAATTCCCAGAGTCTCTTTTTAGACTGACGGTAGTCCTGCTTTTCTCACTGGAAAGCCTCTGGTATTCGGGCCAGCTGACGGCTACCCTGGCAGGGATAACCCAAATCTGATGACTGCAGCACTGAAACACGAAGAACATCTGTACTACAGACGTACTTGGACATCTACAATTATGGCAAGTTATTTTCACTATACTATATTCATCTTTGTAAATGTTGCAGTACAAAGTCTTGTGAGTACTCCCAAACTATGTTATTGGATGGCTGAAGAGCACTCTGCGCCAGGGACACCAGGTTCTGCAGGACGGCAGAGGTAAACTCAGCTCTAGCCCCTGATATAGCAGAAAGGTGGTAGTGTTTGGTGAAGGTGTGCACAGAAGACCAAGTAGCTGCTTCTGTGATGGACTGGGCTGATGTCCTTTTCAGGAATGTTGTGCTGGCTGTCATTGCCCTTGTGGAAAGAATTTGCTTTCTATGTAGACAATAAAAAAGGAGATACAATGGCTAGCCATTTGCAGATGGTCTGTTTCCTCTCTCACTGCTTTCCTGTCTATCTTCTGGAAATTACACCAAAAGTTATTCAAATGTGTTTGGGAATTTTGTTCTGTGAAAGAAAAATCCCAAGTCGTCTGGGTAAATTCTCAGAGTTAATAATTCTCTTCTATTTGTTCTAGGGCTTGCAGGAAGGTGACTAGCATGGTTCAAGAAGACTTCCAATACCACCTTGGGCAGAAATGAAGGATCAGTTCTCAAGGTTACTCCGTCCCTGTGCAAAAGGCAGAGTGTTCTTTACACATAACGGCTTGCAGCTCGGATGTATACCTGACTGAGGTGAGTGCTAGCCGCATGGCACTTTTCCAAGAAAGCAATTTGAGGGGGGCTGAGGCTGTGGGTTCAAATGATGGCAGTGTTAGTTTTTCTAGCACTTGATTTAGATCCCAAGGAGGGTGCAGGCTCTCATTTGGGGGGGGGGGGGGGCTAAGGTGCAAGATTCCTTTCAGAAACGGCTTAATGCAAAGGAAAACATAAGCAGGTGGGAACTTAAGCATGCACTTTTACACTAGATTAAGTCCTTTATACAAGAAGAGAGGTACTTTAATACCTACCCTAACCTTCCTTTGGTAGGAAGGACACCTTTTAGCTTGCAACAGGCAGAAAACCTTTCACATTCTGCTGCATAGTATTTTCTGGTACTAGGTTTTCAAGCTTGGTTCAAAATTGCTCGCACTTCCTCTGAAAAAGGCTGCCTGAACAGGATCAACAGGCAGTCATCCAAGTTGCTAGGTTGAGATGGATAACTGGCCCCTTCCTTTGTGTTGAGGTACATGGAGTGTAAGAATGTGCTCATCCTCCCTTCGCTGAAGGCTAGGAGGAAGAAGAAACAAAAGTTATGCACTAACCATAATGATAGATTTGGAATGTCTTCTGTCCATCTCAATAGTTGGGACACACAAGATCTGAGGCTAGCAACTTAGATGTGGGTAGCAAGGCTCAAGCACCTCCCCTCTCTCATAATGCAAAAATATCCACTTTACACTCAGATTGCTCCCTGCCAAATATATCATCCTTAATATGAGCAAAATACTTCCTTAATAGACAAAGTACTGTAACCACCCAGAGCAACCAAACAGGACAGCGGCCAAAAAAAAAAGCAGCTCCAGGAAGGTCCAGTTTGGAAGGTGGAAGGAAGGTGGGAATGGTGAAGTGACTGGAAGAAACAGATCTAGCATTAAAGTAAATAGATAATTTTTCTATCCGATGACGGCTTTTCTGTCTGCCTCAACAGCTGGGACAGAGTCCTTCTTCTTCTTGTTCTTTCAGCTGCTCCCATTAGGGGTCGGCACAGCAGATTAACTGTTTCCATTTCTTTCTGTCCTCTGCATCTTGCTCTGTCACACCAACCACCTGCATGTCCTCTCTCACCACATCCATAAACCTTATCTTAGGCCTTCCTCTTTTCCTGTTACCTGGCAGCTTCATCCTTAGCATTTTTTTCCCAATATACTCTGCATCCCTCCTCAGCACGTCCAAACCAACGTAATCTTGCCTCTCTGGCTTTGTCTCCATACCTTCCAACCTGGGCTGACCCTCTAATATACTTATTCCTAATCCTGTCCATCCTCGTCACACTCAGTGCAAATCTTAACATCTTCAACTCTGCCATGTCAAGCTCCGACTCCTGCCTTTTTGTCAATGCCACTGTCTCCAATCCATATAACATAGCTGGTCTCACTACCCTCTTGTAGACCTTCCCTTTCACTCTTACTGGTACTCGTCTGTCACAAACCACTCCTGACACTCTTCTCCACCCACTCCATACTGCCTGTACTCTCTTTTTCACCTCTCTTCCACACTCACCATTACTCTGAACTGTTGATCCCAAGTACTTAAACTCATCCACCTTCGCCACCTCTACTCCCTGCATCCTTAACCATTCCTCTATCCCCCCTCTCATTCACACACATATATTCTTAGTCCTGCTGACCTTCATTCCTCTTCTCTCTAAAGCATATCTCCACCTCTCCAGGGTCTCCTCCCCCTGGTCCCTACTCTCACTACAGATCACAATGTCATCTGCAAACATCATAGTCCATGGGGACTCCTGTCCGAGCTCATCTGTCAACCTGCCCATCACCATTGCAAATAAGAAAGGGCTCACAGCTGATCCTTGATGTAATCCCACCTCCACCTTAAACGCATCCATCACTCCCACCACAGACCTCACCGCTGTCACACTACCCTCGTACATATCCTGCACCACTCTTACATACTTCTCTGACACTCCCGACTTCCTCATGCAATACCACAACTCCTCTCTAGGCACCCTGTCATATGCTTTCTCTAAATCCACAAAGACACAATGCAACTCCTTCTGACCTTCTCTGTACTTCTCCATCAACACTCTCAGAGCAAACATCGCATCTGTAGTGCTCTTTCCTGGCATGAAACCATACTGCTGACCACTAATCATCACCTCCCTTCTTAACCTAGCTTTCACTACTCTTTCCAATAACTTCATGTTGTGAATGATCAGTTTAATCCCTCTGTAGTTACTACAGCTCTGCGCATCACCCTTATTCTTAAAATTCAGTACCAAAACACTTTTTCTCCATTCCTCAGGCATCCTCTCACTTTCCAAGATTTCATTAAACAATCTAGTTAAAAACTCCACTGCCATTTCACCTAAACACCTCCATGCTTCAACAGGTATGTCATCTGGACAAACAGCCTTTCCGTTCTTCATCCTCTTTATAGCTATCCTTACTTCCTCCTTGCTAATCCACTGCACTTCTTGATTCACTATCCACACATCATCCAACCTTCTCTCCCTCTCATTCTCTTCATCCATCAACCCCTCAAAGTACTCTTTCCATCTGCTCAACACACTCTCCTTGCTTGTGAGTACGTTTCCCTCATTATCCTTTATCACCCTTACCCGCTGCACATCTTTACTAGCTCAGTCCCTCTGTCTAGCCAATCGGTACAGGTCCTTTTCTCCCTCCTTAATGTCCAACCTTTTATACAACTCTTCATACGCCATATCCTTAGCCTTCACCACCTCTCTCTTTGCCATGCACCTCATCGCCTTACACTCTTGTCTACTTTCTTCATCTCTTTGACAATCCCACTTCTTCTTTGCCAAACTCTTTCTCTGTATACTCTCCTGTACTTCTTTATTCCACCACCAGGTCTCCTTGTCCTCCTTCCTCTTTCCAGATGTCACACCAAGCACCTTTCTGGCCATCTCTCTTACTAGCTTTGCTGTAGTTACCCAGCTATTCGGTAACTCTTCATTGCCACCCAGTGCCTGTCTTAACACTTCCCTGAACATCACCTCACAATTACCCTTTTTCAATTTCCACCATTTGATCCTTGGTACTGACATTACACTCCTCTTCCTCTTCTTGATCACCAACGTCATCCTACAAACCACCATCCTATGCTGCCTAACTACTCTTTCCCCTGCCACCCCTTTACTGTCTCCAATCTCCTTCAGACTGGCCCTTCTACATAAGATATAATCCACCTGTGTGCATCTTCCTCCACTCTTGTATGTCACCCTATGCTCCTCCCTCTTGTTAAAATATGTATTCATCACAGCCATGTCCATCCTTTTCACAAAATCCACTACCATCTGACCTTCTGCATTCCTTTGCTTAACACAATACCTACCCATCACTTCCTCATCCCCTCTGTTCCCTTCACCAACATGCCCATTGAAATCTGCTCCAATCACCAATCTCTCACCCTTGGGTACAGTCATCACCACTTCATCCATCTCACTCCAAAATTTTTCTTTCTCATCCATCGCACGCCCAACTTGTGGGGCATATGCACTAACAACATTCATCATTACACCATCAATTTCCAGCTTCATAAACATCACTCTATCCAACACTCTTTTTACCCCCAAAACACTCTTAGCATACTGTTCCTTCAGGATAATGCCTATGCCATTTCTTCTCCCATCCACACCATGATAAAACAATTTGAAACTGCCTCCGATACACCTAGCCTTGCTCCCCTTCCATCTGTTCTCTTGCACACACAACATACCAACCTTCCTTCAGTCCATCATATCAGCTAGCTCTCTCCCTATACGAGTCATACTGCCAACATTCAAAGTTCCGACCTCACTATCACAGTCCTAGCCTTTACCTGCCTTCGGGCATGCCTTCCCCCTCTTCTCCTCCTTGAGTCCCCATCTATTAAATCCCCAGGAGCTACTATGTATCAATACTCCAGAAAACGGTAAAACCAAATACAGCTCTCAAGCTGCACTGCAAGACAAGCTTGTAATGAGGCAGAAAGGTGTGAACTGTGGACCATGTAGCTACTGCACAGATAATCTACAACTGCATAATGAAAGAAAATTGCAGAACTGCTATCACTCTGACAGAACATGCCTTTGGTTTAAATGGCAATGACAATCCTTTAGCCTTGCAGACCAAATAATACATTCTGAGAGCCACCTGGACAAGGCAACCTTAGGCATGCTGGAACCCAACTTTGCCTTGGAAAAGGAAATGAAAAGATCTTTTTTTTTTCAAAAATCTTTTGTACAATGGAAATAAAGCCAAAGCTGATGAACATCCAAAGAATGAGATATATACTTCTCCCTTATTTGAAAAATTAGGAAAGAAAAACAGTAGACATACAACTTTGGTTTAAGTTGGTCTCTGATGCCACCTTGGGAACAAAACTGGGTTAATTCCTGATGGAAACCCAATCCTTATGAAAAATTATACTTTGGGGTTCGCCTGACAGCACCTGCACTTCTGAAATTCATCTGTCTCAAGTAACAGCAACTGACTTCCATTTCTAATTTTCATGTGGGTGAACCACATTTCCATTGCTTCCTTAAGGATCTCAAAAGCTTTAAGTGGTGCCTTTCTATTGTGTTCCCAATTGAGAGACCCTCTTTTGCCTTGCGACATCACTATTTTGTTAGTGTGTGACCGAGCCACCATTTGAACCCGCAGCTTTCTCTGTTCTAAAATTTCTGTCACTGAAAACATGTCTTCAGTGACAGAAATTTTAGAACAGAGAAAGCTGCAGGTTCAAATGGTGGCTCGGTCACACTCTAACAAAATAGTGACGTCGCAAGGCAAAAGAGGGTCTCTCAATTGGGAACAAAATAGAAAGGCACCACTTAAAGCTTTTGAGAGCCTTAAGGAAGCAATGGAAATGTGGTTCACCCACATGAAAATTAGAAATGGAAGTCAATTGCAGTTTAATCATTGAGTAACTAGCCCCCAAATGAGAGAAGCCCACCAGGAAATACAAAAAAGATGCCAGTGGTGCCACTTTAGAATTAGCCAAAACAGAGAACCTTTTCTACTTACTCCCATAAGTCTTCCTACCAGAGAAGTTTTGAGAAGATGTGAGAATCTGCACAACTCTGGAGGAAAGCCTTGGACTTCTGGCCATCACTGGAAGTGGAAAACCAAACGGCCAGTTTAAAAAATTTGATATCTGGGTGAGGCTTGCCAAAGGGGGGACACATGAGATCTGGAAGGGGATCCAGGATGCAGGATGGGTAACATCAAGTTAGGCAAAAGGAAGGGGAGCCAAATCTGTTGGGAATATAAGGGGACAATGACAATCATTTTTGCCTTGTACCAAACCGCTTTTTCAAGAAACGTGACTAAGTGAAATGGGAAAATAAGCCAGGGGAACTTCGGGGGGGGGGGGTATGGAGAACAGCACAGTTGCACACTGATTCAGGGACCACTAGTGTAGCAACAGGACAGACCTGTTCAATCTGTCCACCAAGATACTGGACTTGCCTTGGAAATGCATTGTGATAAGTAAGCAATGGGAAGACACTGCCCACAGCCACACCTTCATGGCTTCTCGACATAAGGGGTATGACTGGGTCTCACCTTGTTTGCTGATGTACCAGACTCAGGCATATTTGTCAGTCTGTACAGCCATCACATTCATTGGGAGGGAATCCTGTAAAACCTGCAACACAAAGAACTGCCTGCATCCCCAGAACACTGATATGAAGACTGGTCTCAGTCTGGGACTAGGTACCTTGGACCGTCCTCCATTAGAAATACCCCTACCCCAAAAGAGAGGTGTCTGTAGGTACCATGGCCCTTGGTGGGGAGATGCATGCAGGGACGTTACAGGAAAACCAATGGGGAAGTCATCCACCATATGATGTCTTGCCTGCAGATCCTTGTAAGCTAGATGTGATGTTGCATCATCAGAGACATCATGGACCACAGAATAGAGACAGTCCACTGAAGTACTCTCATGTTGAACCTGGTGTTTGGAACTACAGTAAAAGCAGCTGATATGGTTCCTAAAAGTCGCAGAATCAAGTAGTCCAGTACATTCCAACAGTGCAAGACTTGAAAAGCCGGAAGATTCAAACACGACAGTCTGGACAGAGGAATCCTGGCCATCTGTGCTCTGGTGTTCAGATGACAAGCTATGAACACCAAGGTTTGAGGTGGTTCCAACTTGGAGTTTTCAAAATTTACAGTACTCTTTAAGGAAGAGCACAAGAAGAGTAAGAAGTCTTATCTGTGAACTAGTCAATCTCTTTTAGTGGCTGTGATAAGTATGTTATCCAAGTATTGGGACACCCAGAACCCATGCAACTTGAGTTGGACTGCTACCGCTGCCATGTACTTGGAAAGTTCAAAGGGCAGTGCTCTGGACTGGAAATGACTGGCTCCCAGAAGCAGAGGAAACTCCTGGGCTGCTCTGGACCGGAAATGACTGGCTCCCAGAAGCAGAGGAAACTCATGGGCTGTGTATACTAATGTGATACTAAGTGTCTTGCAATTCCATTGAGCACATCAAGTTGTCCTTCCTCAGAAGCGCTAATACGGACCCAGCACCAGCAATTATAAGTAACAGCAATACTTCTTCCATGCCTGAAAAAGGACATTCTGTGGTGGGAGATAAATATAAAAGCAAACTCAGGAGTCCCTTTCCATGACCAGCTGAAATGATGTTCGTTTGACAAAATGATTTAACTTGCTTACATCCAAAATTGGCCATGGGTCCCAGTTTATTTTTGAAACAAAAAAAAAAATGTCCATTTGTGTCCCAGTTACCATAATTAAAGGTATTCAAATAGATCAGTGCTGTAGTACTGATTCTCAGGTCTTCCTGACTTGCAAAAGCCCAGTACCAGCCCAGTTTCCAGAGTCTTTGCATCATCCCTAGCTGAAGGGCAATATGAAGTCTGACATCTGGACGTTGGGTGTAAGAAGGGTGCCTGTTGCTGCCATCTTTAGGTTTTTCTAAGCAATGAACAAGCAGTCCGATGCCAAAGCACAGTACAACCTCACCATTTGTCTGAATCTGAGGGAGGAGGAGGAGGATCATAGGATGCAGATGGGGATGATGGAGATAAAGGACCATCTGCAGTGAACTCCTCTCCCCCCTGGCTCCCAGCAAGTGGGAGAAAAATAGTCAGCGGACAGAGAGGTTGAAGGGTGGGAGTATGCACTGCAAAACTGATCTACTCGAATATCTACAATTATTACAATTATTGTAGTCAATTTTTCAATACTGACTCTTAAGACTACCAAAGCCAACAGCTGACCCAGAAAACAAGGCTTTCCAGAATGGCAGTATTGAAACCTACTCTAGTCCTGCAGGCATTGACTACCTTATAGTGTTTAGTAAAAGTGTGCACTGAGTTCCAAGTGGTTATCTCTAGGATGGACTGGGTAAGGACTCATTTTAGGAAAGCAGTGGGAGTTGCCCCATGCCTGGTGGAATGGGCTTTAATATGACCAGGTAAAGTGTTTCCATGGAGGGAGAAACACAGCTTAAAGGAACCACTAAAGGTTTCTCATGAGCAACCTTGCAAGTTTGGATGTCATATAACACAGAACCCTCAGAAATTCCCTTGTTGAGACATGTTTTGTTAACAGGCTGGTCAGGTAGTTTGACAGGAAAATATTTTGTACTAAGGAAGGAAGGCCAAATCTATGATGGCTCCCAGAAAAAGGACCATCGTTTGAGGAAGAGTTTGTGACTTTTAAAAATTTAAGGTGAGACCTACCGCCTGAAAGCAGTCTATGGTGATCTGTAAAGAGTCAAGGGTCATTGCTGCAGATTTTCCCTGAATGAAAGTCATCTAAACAAGGGTAAATATAAACTCCCAGAATTCAGCAATGTGTTATCACAGCAGCTAAGCCTTTTGTGACGACTCTGGAAGCAGTGGACAGCTGAAAAGGTAAAGCACAGGAAAAACTGTCAAAAGATTCACATGCAAATTTGTGTTCATTAATACAACAGATTCATGAAAAACATTACAGATCAAGATACCTAGGGCTGTTTAGAAAAAGAAGCAACTGAGGAAGTGCGAAAATATAAAGAACAAAATCTACAGATTTTTGAAAGGTATAAAAAAGAAAAATGGCCGTGAGAAAGAGAGAGATCTAATATAGTGCAATATTTATGCAAAGGGAGAAAGCCAAATGAATCAATACAAAAAAAAGCAGCCCCGAAGATATTCAGAAAGAAATACAAACCAAGGCACCCAAGGTAAGGAAAATTTCACAATACAAAAAAATAAGATCACAAAGGGGTAATGTAGAACAGAAGATTAGTAAAGTAGAAGTAAAAAGTTAGAAGTTGAAGTTAAGGAATTCCTGCAAAGTGGATTTAGTGCAGAAAGTCTAACAGAGTTTATATCACAGTAGGATGAAAAATAAGTCCCCCAGGTAAGGAGAAACAGGAGGAGCAGGAGACATCTGAAGAAGACATATGGCCATGGGAAAGATACAGATTTAATATGGTGCAACATTTATGGAAAGGTTTACAGTACAAACAAAGAAAACAAAAAGGGAAAACAGAAAAGGTGGATTAGTAATGGAGAAGTTACAGAAACTGAGGTTATGGATTACCTGTGAAGTGAAGGATTTAATGTAAAAAATTTAACTGATAACACCACAGCAAGACAGAATAATGAATCCACGAATTAAAGAGAAAGCAGTGGAGTGAGAAACATCTGATAGGTTGCCATATGAAGACACTTTGGAGCCTTCAGAAGGAAACTGGTACAAAAGTTTAGCTGGAGATGAACAGCAAGGGAAGGAACAGGAAACTGTGGCAACTCTGATGCAGTTAATGTTGTGACGTGACAGGCCAGTGAGTTCCCATATGAAAGAGCAACAGATGACACAGGAAGAAACTGAAGAGAAAATGGCACAGGAAGATGCTCTGGAACTTTATATAGAATGCCCTCAAGAAATGGAGAACAAAGAATTTGCCCTCAGTTTACAAGATGATCAAAGGGACTAGTTGTCTAATTTAATTGAGCTGGATAGACGTATTAAAATCATTTAAAGAAACACACTACATAAAGTCAATAAGACCGGAAATGTTAGAAGTTTGACAAAACAAATGAACACAGTAATCAGGACTGCTTATAGAAATAAATGCAATATAACAAAAGCAAACAGGATATACTGCAGTGCAGCTAAATTAATAACAGATAAAGTCTTATTACAAATACATAGAGCAGTAAGGGAAAGGAAGGGGAGAAATCAAATGCCATCATGGAAGTATCAAATAGAGAAAACTATAAAGCAATTAGCAAGAAGCGTCACTGTTATAAGAGTACAGAAGAAGGAAAAGATCAACAAAAATACTAAGACAGATGTGATAAAAGCAAAGTACAGTTGTGTACACTTAGTGGGTGTTCAAATGTATTGACTGTTGTAGTCCTTACTTGTGGGATTTCCTGCTGTAAAAGCCCTTAGCCGGCCTGACTACCAGAGTGAATTTGTTCCCTCCTCCTATGACCGGCAGGCACACTTTGCTGATTTCAGTATACCGGTTCTATATTACTTCATCGAACATTTATTTCCGCGAATACCTATTCAACAATCCCTTTACATCAAACATCAATTCATCGAATGTTAAAATCAGCGAACATAACAGTCTCAGAAATTCCCTAGCTGGAGCGGTATGCCTTGACTTAGCTCGGTCCTCAAAATTTTTGAGTAAAGCTACTGCTTTACGGCCAAAGAGAGACTCCTTACCTAAGGGAGCATCTACAAGTTTGTATTTCACATGCTCCAGGAGGTCTTGCTCCCTTATCCCTGCATGCCTCCTAATGACAGTCCCAGTGGCTGCGGTCCTGCTCGCAGCCTCCAAAGCATCAAACCCACAGTTGGAATGTTTGATCACTTGTGAAGTGGAAATGCAAATGTCTATTAGTTCTTTTGGATAAGGCCTTATTTTCCATGGTCAGTAGCTTTTGTCGCATCTGTTCCAGCAGTGTCTCTTGATGTTTCATTAAATGGAACTGTTAAGTTCAATGCCCTCATAGATAAGGTGGCACAAATGTACATTTTCTTACCAAACCTACCCAAGGGCTCTAACCTGCATATCACTGGGAAGGGTTTTTTTGGATGAGGTGGCTGTGGTAACCTTGGGTGTAGGACCAAAAATCTCTAGATCTTGCTGAAGGGTTACTGAAAAGGTGCTCATGTGAAGCTATAACCCTGTAGAATCTGTCACATTTTCTGGGTGTAGAAGGAAAGAAGTTTGGTCCCAGAGAAGTCTTGAAGATCACCCTCAATGACTTCCAAAATAGCGGGAACTGTCAGGGGTTTAAGTCCTGGGAGGTGGAGAAATTTCCTGACTTTTCTTGGATTGGGGATAATCTTGTTAATCCCACTGAAATTGTTCCCCAAGGAAGTGTAATGTTTGCCCAAAGGACATATCCTTGGGGGGGGGGGTTCAGAGGACAAGGTTTCCTCCGAGTCAGACTCCTGTAAAGGAGACAAGGAAGGATTCTCTTCAAAGGCTGAACCCTCTTGATCAGAGTCCTGCCTAGTCTCAAAGGGTTCAATAGGAGCCCCTGGGATTGGGTCTCATTTCCTAGACTGGGGGGGGGGGTCTGTCCCAGGGAAACCATATCCCCTGCCAATTTACGTAAATCCTACTGACAAGCCTGAGTGGGAAATGGAAGGGCTGGAATGAAAGGAAGTGACTTCACAAGAGTATGTTTTTGCTTAGACCTGGGGCTCCTGAAACACAGACGCCTGAATGCCTCTGAGCTGTGGTGGAAGTACTGTGTTCACCAGAATATGTGGCCTGCACACAGGTCTCTGACCCAACCGATGAAAGGAGTTCAATGACTGGTGTAGATGTCAAGGGGACCCACGACATATCAGCCTCCGAAAGGTTCTTGATAGAGGCCTTGTCTGCCACCTTGATCGCAGGAGGGGGCTGCAAAGGTGCCTCACTGACTTCTGCGATAACCAGTCCCAGTGGGTTATCTGATGGTGAACGGGCTTCAGAGGGTTTGAGTTTAGGCCATTTGCATTTAAGCAAATTGACGACAGTACGCAAAACAGACGCCATGCCAAGCAGAAATTCAGAGGACTCACTAAGAAACCTAGCTAAAATGTCTGCCTTGCCCCAAGTAGTTCTGGAGAAAAAATAGGGCACAGAAACAACAGTTGGGAATGGCATGTGTGGGGCCTAAACAAGTAACACAGAGGGTGTGGAAATCCTGGTGTGGAATTTGTTTACTGCAACAGAGGAAGTTAACTTTCTCCGACAGAAAAGTCAAAAATCCCCCAATGGGGTATTTATGTTTTCTGGAGTATTCACTGTCATGTAGAAGTTATTTTGTACTTTTAACACCTGGGAGAAGGCAAATTTAGCAGTTCCCTATAATAGATCTGAGCTTGTGAGAATGGTTTGGTTTCTCAATTGAAAGCCTATTTCATTCTATGAAGGGTATCACCAAAAGAGATGTCCTTGGGGACAGGCAAAAGAGGGGGTGTCACTGGAGTCGGAATATGGACAAGTTTGTGATGGTAGGTGCCCAGAACAGGACAACTCCTCCTCATAGAACTTGAATCTGAATCTTCCTGAAAGGTAGCCTACCTACTACTTTTAGATAGCGAGGCTTCAGGAACATAAGTGTGGGAGGGCTCCATGGATTTCATGAAAGCCATGAATTCCTGTGCTATTTTTAGAAGGTCTTGGGCTTCAGCCTGAGTTGAAGGGAACAGGTGAAGACAAACAAATGGTTTGCTTCAGTTTAGATGTCTGTTTAGAAGGGATGACTCGAGTCTGCAGTCACCTGACCACAACTTCAGTTAAGGTTCCAGTAGCCAAAGTAGATACGGTGCCTACCTACAGACCCACAACTCAAACATTAGAAGCTGAGGCCTGCTGACTGACCTCAGACCCGAATGATGCCTGTGTCATGGTTACAGTGGTAGGAAGATGGGAAACCATAGCGGCCTCCTGAGGGTTCAGACCTAGGAGTCACCAGGCCAGGGGGCTGCAAAGGCACCTCACCTGGAGTCACTGGTCGACTTAGTAACTACAGCCATAGCTTTATCAGAAATGTCAGAGACCTTGATTTTTTTTGTCTTTCAATTTAATCAGAATGATGTTGGCAGAAACTGGTGTTTGAGAAGACCCAGCAGTAGCTGTGGGTTGTGAAGCCACCAGGGAGACAAACAATCACCAGAAGTGTCCTGGACAAAACTTTGGAACTTTTGGAACCAAAAAGGTTTCCCCCTTCAGGTTATGAGGGCAGCACCTCTGAGATGTGGAAATGTATTCCAATTGACTCTAGGTCTGAATAAAGTCGACCCATTGACTGGAGCTCTTATGAAGGATATCTCAAAATGAGAAGTTATGTACCTACCATAACGTTCCATGTTAGTTGCCTTCTTCTCACCTTCTTTCTTGCTGGATGGGTTCGGAGCTAACCCTCGGCTCTGACTTGGCCTATACTAAAGCTCGAGAGCTATTTTTACTGGCTCGAGGCTACCCTATATCCCACAATGCTAGGCGCTAACTACCCAGATCTCGTTTGATAGCTGAAACCATAGCAGTTCTGAGCTCCAAAATAAGGAGAAGAGGAAACCTCACTCGTAAGTCACCTAGACCTATAGCTACCAGTAAAGATAGCCAAGGGGGCTAATTCTGAGGCAGAAAGAAGATCCCCAAGGATCCTTAGGTCTGTCCAGGCTAGGGGGATGGGGGGGTGGGACGCAATAAAGAAGGCAAGAAGAAGACAACTAACATGGAACGTTATGGTAGGTACATAACTTCTCAATGTTAAGTTGTCAATCTCGCCTTCATTCTTGCTGGATGGGACCGCGTCCCTAGCACCTTCACACTCATCGGAACAGACTCTTGAGAACGGTGGAACCAAAATTAGCCCAGCTTCGGGAGGCCATGTCTAATTTGTAATGAGAGATAAAGGTATGAGGAGAGGCCCATGTGGCTGCCGCACAAATGGAATCTACTGGTAATCTAGCCTGAAAAGCTATTGACGTGGCTAATGCTCTAGTTGAGTGAGCCCTGGGCCTTGACGGTAGCTTTTGGCGTCTGAGGTCATCTCGCAGATGTTATGGCGACTAGAAAAAGAGTCTTCCAAGAGAGCAACTTCAAGGAACAGGAAGCCGCAGGTTCAAAGGGGGGAAGAATTAAGGAAGTTAGAACCAAATTTAAGTCCCACTGCGGTGGGGGGTCTCTGATTGGGGGCTTAAGCAAAAAGATACCTTTAAGAAAGGTTTTACAAAGCTTATGGGACATGATACTGGAGTCCAAAAAGCCTACATGAAAGTTCGAAATAGCCGCTAACTGTACTCTGATAGTGGAGGAAGAAGACCCTGAGTGAAACAGTTCGGCTAGGAAGTCTAGGTCTGATTGGATAGGGGCAGTAAAAGGATCCATATTTCTAGCTCCTGCCCAGAAGGAAAAACGTTTCCACTTGCTGGCGTAAATCCTTCTGGTAGATGACTTTAGGGAAGCTATAAGTATGTCATGCACAGAATGGGAAATAAGGGGAAGCCTGGCTAGGGTTGGAATTGGAGCAACCAAGCTGTGAGGTTGAGAGATTGGAGGGAGTGGTGCAGCTGTCCTGACTGATGGGTCAAGAGATCTGGCACTGGGTCCAGATGCCAGGGCTGCCCCAAGAGGTAACTATGCAGGAACGGAAACCATATGTCGAGTACAGTAAGGAGAAATGAGGATCATTGTGGCTCTCAAGGCGGTAGCTTTCTGAATCAATTGAGTGATTAATGGAAAGGGGGGAAAGGCATACAGAAGTCCCCGGGGCCAATCATGGACTAGAGCGTCTCTGGGGGGGGGGGGGCGGGAAGAGAGAGAAGTCGTCGCACTTGCTGTTTTGAGGTGTTGCAAAAAGATCGCAGCGAGGTCGACCCCATTTCTGAAAAATTTCTTCCACTACTGTTTGTTTGAGAGACCACTCGTGTGGCATGAGAATGGCTCTGCTCAACCTGTCCGCTATGATGTTGGACTTCCCGGGGATGTGCGTTACTATCAGAAACCGCTGAGAGGAAATCGCCCACTGCCAAAGTCTGAGTGCCTCTCGACATAAGGGATAGGACTTGGTTCTGCCCTGCTTGTTGATGTACCACACTACGGACATATTGTCCGTCTGAATTGCAATAGTCCCGATGGGAAGAGAGTCCTGAAGGGCTCGCAACGCTAAAAGTACTGCTCTCATCTCCAAGACATTTATGTGCAGGTGGCACTCGAAAGGTTGCCATGTGCCCTGGACCGTCCTGCCCTGAAAATGCCCCCCCCCACTCGATCAGGGAGGCATCCGTTGTCACCGTGGCGACCAGGGGAGAAGGAACAAATGGTCTGCCCTGAAGGACTTGAGGGGAGACCATCCACCAAGAAAGGTGTTTCTTGCAAGACAGGGTTATTAAGATGTTGTGTGACATTGGAAGCTGTTGAAAGGACCACTGGGAAAAAAGCATCCACTGAAGGATCCGCATATGAAAGCGAGCTAGGGGAAGTAGAGTAATGGCTGCCGTCATGAGACCCAATACCTTCAGGACAAACCTGGCCTGGATTTTGTTGTTCTGAAGGAGGATGTGAACATGCCTGCGAATATCTAGAACTCTTTGCTCGGTTAGTTTTGCGGAGAGCCGGACTGTGTCCAAGGTGGCGCCTATGAAGGTAATAGACTGACAAGGCAGACTTTTCGAAATTTATGGAGATACCTAGCCCTTTGCAAGTATGAAAAGTGTAATCTCTGGAGAGGAGAAGCTGATGCCTGGTGGTGGCAGTGAGGAGCCAGTCGTCTAGGTATGGAAACACCTGGAATCCTTGACACCTCAGATGAGCCGTAACCGCTGTCATGCATTTGGTGAACACTCGGGGGGCTGTAGTGAGACCAAAGGGCAGGGCTCTGAACTGATGGTGACTGGCTCCCAGCCGGAAGCGGAGAAACCTCCTGGAGCGCCTGTGCATCTTGATGTGGTAGTACGCATCCTGAAGGTCTACTGAGCACATCCAATCGTCCTGATCCAGAAAGGGTAGAATGGACTGTAGCGTGACCATCCGGAACTTTGTTCTTCTTACATACTTGCTTAGTCTGCTGAGATCCAATACTGGTCTCCAGTCCTCTGTCTTTTTTGGTACCAAAAAGAACTTGGAGTAGATTCCGGATCCTTGTTGGTCTGCTGGGACTGGCTGGATGGCTCTTTTTGTTAGCAGTTTTGATATTTCTAGTACTGCTTGTTCCCTTAGACTGGGTGGAATGTCTGGGAGGGGTCCTTTTGGCTGAGTTGGGGTGTGGATAAAAGGAATTTTGTAACCCTAGGATATAATCGACCGTGCCCATTTGTCTTGGGTGAGTGAAAGCCAGGCTTCTGGGTACAGTGATAACCTTCCCCCGACTGCCTCAGAAGGCGGACAGTCGGGCAGCTTCTCAGGGATGCTGGAAGGGTTTGTCAGAAAGAGACTCTCTGCTACCCTGATTTTGCAGACCTCCTCTGCCCCTAGGGTGGCGTCTGTTATTGTCCCCCCCCCCCACCTCTAGAGGGGAACTGATCTCTTGCGTCAGGTGCGACCTCTTGTGGTTTACGGAACCACATTTTCCCACCCTTCTGACCCTTAGGATATGGTCTAGACGGGGTGGAAAAACGGACTCCCACGGCAGAGAGAGTCTTGACTTCTTGCTCGCATCGGGTCAAAGTATCCTTCACCTGAGGTCCAAACAAAGCTGGACCGTCAAAGGGGGAGTTAGTGAAGGACGCCTTAAAGGGGTCTGCAAAGTTACAAAGCCGCATCCAGGTGTGACGCCGTAAGGCCACGCCTGTGCCTGCAGACCTACTCGCCTCATCGGCCGCATAGGAAATAAGCCGCATGGAGGAGTTGACAATGGAATTCAGGGTTGCCAGCTGGGAGTTGATTTTGTCCTGAGACCCCGCAGCTGTTGGATCCTGTAGGACCTCACCCACTTCTTTGAGCATGTCTCTTTGAAGGCGGGTGAAGTGGCACAGATAATTCAGCGACCGCATGACAAAGGTGGCTGAAGAAAACATCTGCTTGCCATACCTATCCATAGTCCTAGACTCCTTGTTAGGAGGATGGACAGGTACTGAAGGATCAGACAGTTCCTTCTTAGTGGCTGCAGCCACTACCATGGCATCAACCGGGACACCCTTGGCAAAAAACGGTTTGTCCGAAGGAGCTGTTATGAATTTTGAAGGCCTCCGTGGGGTAGGTTCCATCGTATCACGGGCCGTCCACGCCTTCCGCGCCACCACTTCCATGAGGGGGTCAAAGGGCGGAGACACCCAAGAGGTGGAAGGGCGAGAGCCAAACGCCTCTAGGTAAACAGACTCGTCCTCGGAAGGATTAAGGGTAGACCAGTTCCCCCTCTGCTTAAGGATCTCAAGGATGTCTGAAAAGGAGACATCCTCAGAGGGGGACCGTGGGGACCCTTCCGACTCATCCAAGTCGGTATCCGATGTAATGGACTCAGGGGAGTCCACATGCTTCCTCTTACATTTCCTCTTTCGAGGGGGTTCCCCTGACGGATCAGGGGAAACCTCGGAAGAAGAGGATATTCCCAATGGGGAAACCTGAGGTGTTGGATCTCTACGGTCAGGAATGAGAGGGTGGGTAGAGACCGCAGCAGGCACTACAGAGGGAGGAGCTGAGGGAGCTGACCGTGGAGTAGGCACAGGGGCCAGCACGCTCCTCATGACTTCGAAGGCGCCCCATAAGGCAGGGTAGAAGGTCCCCGCTCCGAAGAGATAAGGACCCCTCCCGGCACTGAGAGGGACGGCTCCGAAGCCGATGTCGGGGCCGAACGTACCAGCACCGTAGCTCCGAGAGGGAGAACGGGGTCGGACAAGGGTCTGATGCCACTTGCCCCCTCGGAGCCGATGAGGAAGTCCATGCGCCCGGATCCCTCCAAGGATGGGACCATGGAAGAGACGGAGCCGAAAGGTGAGGTATCAGCTCAGATGCGGCGACGGCCATGGCTCCCAAAAGCTCCGGCTCTGAACTCAGGGGAAGAGTCGGAGGAGGAATCGAAGATGGGGTGGGAATAGCCACTGTCTGTTAAGAAGGGCTATGGAGCATCTGGGCTAGTGCCTGAGACTTAAGAAGTCTACTAACCACCCTCTCGAGGTCATGGTCCGATAGCCTGGAAGACCTAGAGGAATGGGTTCGATGGCTCCGCTCCGAGAGTAAGGGAGACCTCGGAGGCGAGTGAACAGATTCCAAGGACAGAGACCTGGACAATTTACGGCTGGCAGATGGCACCGATACAACTATCAGCTCCGACTGAGTCCTAGAAACATCGGCTCCGGCTCGAGCCGATGTAGAAGACTGAGTTTGAGAAACATCGACTCCAGCCGGAGCCGATGAAGAAGACTGCGTCTTAGAAACATCGGCTCCAGCCGGAGCCAATGTAGAAGCAGTCAGAGCGCACCCCCAGTCGAAGGCTCTGAACACGGAGCCGACAGCTTGGATGGCTTCGAAGGTTTCCCCGACGATGACTTGGCTGGGGAACCTTCAGGCTTTAATAAGCCCCTCAAAATTAACTTATTTCTGCGTTCCTGCAGGACTCTTGGAATGAACGCATGACAGACAGAACAAGAGTCCTGCAGGTGCAGAGGGCCCAGGCAATAAACACAAGAAGTGTGACCGTCTGTCAGCGACATTTTCTGACAGCACGAGTCACATGTCTTGAAGCCTGAGACTCTGATGTCTTTAGACATCCTAAAAAAGGACAAAAACACACACACACACACACACACACACACACACACACACACACACACACACACACACACACACACACACACACACACCCCTTAACACAAACTAAGTCAGTCACACAACAATTTACCTGACAATTTAAAGAAAGGGGGAATGGGCCCAAAGGCCTAACCTTTTAACCAAACAAGGGGGTTAGGAATTAAGGGATAAGGGGGACCGGAAGGAAGTTTAGCTAAGAAGGGAAGCTAATGGGATGGTCGCTAACAAAAAACTAACTGAAAAACTGAATAAAAAGGAGAAATTTAAGAATTATAAAATCCAACCTGCAGAGCCAGTAAGAAACGCACCTCGCAGCTGTAAGCGGCAAACGAGATCTGGGTAGTTAGCGCCTAGCATTGTGGGATATAGGGTAGCCTTGAGCCGGTAAAAATAGCTCTCGAGCTTTAGTACAGGCAGAGTCGGAGCTGAGGGAGGGCTCCGAACCCATCCAGCAAGAATGAAGGCGTGATTGACAATTTAACATCTTTCTTCAAAGTCAGTCACATCCAGATGTGATGCTGAATAGTAAGACCAGTGCTTGCTGTCTTAGCCATACAATCTACTGCTTTACATAAGAGATACATGGATGTGTTAGCGATAAGACTGCATGGCCACAAACTGGGTTTCCGAAGACCTATTGGTCTACAGTAGAGTGCTGCCTGACAAGGCTTTTGAAAGCTCCTTCTTCAAATCCCTTTGCAGTCTAGTTGAGAGGGACATGCAGTTCAGTGCTTGTAAGATAAAAGTCTCTGAAACATACATATACTTCCCACACCTGCCAAGATCAGCATGCAGGAGTCTTTGCTGGCGGGGGTGGGGGGGGGGGTGCACAGTCAAACAGTCCTTTGAGAGTTTCCTTTTAGTGGCTATAGTCACCTCAGTTACACCCACTGCAGGCCTCTTACCCCAATGTACTCTAGCCTTTGGAGACACTAACACTGTCTGGTTTCTGAGGAATTGTCTCTACCACATCCGGTTCCTTCCATGCCCGCAGGGATAGCAAGACCACTAAACAGTCTGTTAGGGGTACCACCAAGATTGTAGATGAACCTGTACCAAATGCCTCTAGGAACACAGATTTCTCCTAGGAAGGGGCATGGGGGAACAACCTTCCCTCTAAGTATTTCAAGAAGCTTGCCAAATAAAATGTCTTCCAAGAAGATCGGGGGACCCTTCCCTTTCATTGAGGTTAGGGTGCTCAGTTAAAGCCTCCCATGGGAGAATCCAAATGCCTCCTTTTGCATTTATGCTACCTATGCTCCACCATGATGGGAGATAGTTGGGAAGAGTCAGAAGCAGTAGGGCAGCCCATGGCATGTGGTGGCTAGGGGCCAGTTGGTGCAAGCTGTCCCATAAAGAAATAATGTGGTACTGAATATCCAGGGGATGGATCTGAGAAACAGCAAGTGGTGCAGAGGACTGATACAAAGAAAACCTCCTCAGATTTGAAGAACTCAAAGGAAGTCCTCCCAAGTTTGCAGTCCCAGCTGAATCAGGGATGGAGGGTGGTGCCAAGCTGTTGAAAGCAACTGCTCCCACAGGCACGGAAAGCTCCAAAAAACCTCAGAGTTGACCTTGACTCTGGGGTGTTCATGCCAACCCCTGGACTCCCATACACATCAAATTCCAAAGAACTTGCAGTGGAATGGGATAAGGCTACTGTCAGAGTTGATGACACCCAAGTCCAAGATGGAACGTTATGGTAAGTATATAACTTTTTTAACTGAAGTTGCCATTTTCATTCATTCCTCAACAAATGGGACACAGTCCCCAGATACCTAAATCCCGGGAGGACTCTAAGGAAGGATATTCTTGAGTAAAGCTGAGCCGAAGGCTGCTGTTACCACAGAGACTGCATCCAATTTGTAATGTTCATTAAAGTTATGAGGATTAGCCAGGTTGCAGCTACACAGTACTTTCTGGATAAAAATACTGAAGAAGTTGCCATAGACCTGGTGGACTGAGCTTTTAAAGGTTTTGACAATGACAAACCCATTTTTTGTAAAACAAAGGAAATACAATCAGTGAACCAGTTGGCTAAGGTCACTTTAGTAACGGGTTTGACCAATTTCGAATCCAAAAAGGAGACAAATAATTTATCTGACTTCCTGATATTTTTTGTCCTACGTGGATAAAGTACAGTTTTGTACCTACCATAAATGTAGATGTCCGAACTGGATAGCATCTGCAGTCATAACAAGTGGGTTGTCCTGTCGTCAGGCAGCCCTGCAGTCGGCCGGATTCCAAAGTCCGGGTCCGGCTTCGGCTGATGTCGCTCTCCACCCGACGTCATCTCTGCTGGTCTTCGGGTATAAAAGCATCAGCCGACGCCATTTTCCTCAGTGTTTCTTGCCCCAGATGCCAGTAGCCCTCTTGCAGGGTAAATTTTGGATAGATGCCAATGTTTCCAAATAGATAGAAGTAAAACACAACAATAAGCATATATGTACATATATACAAACAAATACACCATAAAAGACTCCCCCCCCCAACAGCTAGCTATTAGGAGGGTAAACACCCTAGGAGTACCACAGAGGGGAAGGAGGGAGGGTAATCCTGACTGCAGATGCTATCCAGTTCGGACATCTACATTTATGGTAGGTACAAAACTGTACTATGTCCTTCATGGATGCATCTGCAGTCATAACAAGTGGGTAGAATACCATAGCCAACTAGGGGAGGAGGATAAAGGTAGATTATGGTGTGTTTAAGATCCCTTGCAGTACAGCAGTGGCAAACCCTGCTCGGGATCTGGAATAAAGAGGCAAATTATAATGCTTGGCAAATGTATGCACGGAGGTCCAAGTAGCCGCCTCAATAATGTCTTTGGTTGCCACTCCTCGTAAGAAGGCTGTGGTAGTGGCTGTTGCCCTTGTAGAATGAGGTCTTATGTTCTGTGGAATTGGTTTTCCATGGAAGGAGTAACAGTATCGTATGCAATTTCCTATCCATTTGGAGATTGTCTGTTTGGAAATAGCTTTTCCTTCTCTTCCAGTTGCATAGGCTACAAAAAGTTGGTCAGTCTTTCTGCTATTTTTTGTTCTGTCCAAGTAGTAGCGTAGCTGTCTATGAACATCCAAGGTATGCAGTATTCTTTGCCCTCTGTTTTGTGGGTTGGGAAAGAAGGAAGGTAGGTGGATTGCCTGGTTTAAAGATACTCTGGATACCACCTTAGGCATAAATGTAGGATTAGTCCTCAAGGACACTCTGTCTTGGTGGAAGATTAGGAAGGGTTGCACTGCCATTAAGGCCTGTAGTTCTGAAACCCTCCTTGCTGAAGTAATTGCCAGTAGGAAAGCAGTTTTCCATGACAGGTGTTGTAGGTCTGCTGTTGCTGCTGGTTCAAAGGGTGCTAGTGTCAACTTTTCTAGCACAAAGTTTAAGTCCCAAGCTGGTAATGGTGGTTTCCTGGGAGGTTTTACATTCTTGATTCCTCTGAGGAACTGCCTGAGTAAAGGGTGTGAAAAAACAGGAGGATCAAAGCTGTATTCTGCTGATATAGCTGATGCATGTATCTTGATGGAGGAGTAGGACAGGCCTGAATGAAGAAGTTCGGCCAGATACTCCAGAATGTTAGGCAGATCTATGTTTGACACATCTTTTCCTCTTTCGGTACTCCAAATGACAAACCTTTTCCATTTTCCAGCATAGTTCTTTCTTGTTGAAGGTCTGCGTGCTTCAAGAATAATGTCTTTAACTCTTTGGGAAAGTTCTGGATTAGCTGCTGCTATGTGATGTTCCATGCAGTCAGTTGCAGCGTTTTAGGTTTGGATGTATGATGCTGTAGTTGTTCTGAGTTAACATCAAAGGCATCAGGGTATTGGCCACTTGTTGTTCGAGACATGCTCTTCAGTAGTGGATACCAGTGTTGTCTTGGCCAGTTTGGGGCTATCAGGATTATCCTTGGACGTTCTTCCTTGATCTTTAGTAGTACCTTGTGTATCAGAGGAAGAGGAGGAAATGCATATGCTGTTAGGCCTTTCCAGTTGAAGGAGAGTGAGTCCACTTTCCATGCTAGTGGGTGGAATGTCCTCGTGCAGAATTTTTGAGCTGGTGATTGAGAGGTGATGCGAATAGGTCTATCTGTGGCATTCCCCATTTCTTTGAGATGGTCTTGAAGATGTCCGGGTGCAGCTTCCATTCGTGGGCATCCGAAGTGGTTCTGCTTAGTATGTCTGCTAGAGTATTGTCTTTCCCGGTACAAATATTGCCTGTAACTGAATGTTGTAGCTGAGTGCCAGGGTCCACAGCTCCAAGGTCATTCTGCATAGGGGGTATGAATGAGTGCCTCCCTGTTTGTTGATGTACCACATGACTGTGGTGTTGTCTGTCCTTATCATCAACTGGCCCTCTTTGAGGAAAGGTTTGAACTTTTGGATTGCCAGTTTTACTGCCAGCATTTCTTTTAGATTGATGTGCAGGTGAATTTGATCCTGTGTCCACAATCCCTGCACGCATTTGTCCAGCATGTGGGCCCCCCATCCTAGATCTGAAGCATCTGTTGTGATGGTCTGGCTTGGTTGACATCTGGAAGGGCAGGCCTGGGTTTGACTGGCATGCCTGAGCCCACCATAGGAACTCCTGTTTTAAGCATGGAATTAGTGGGATTTCTGTTTCTAGACTGTGTCTGTGTTGGGACCATAAATTCTTTAGGTACCACTGTAGTTTCCTCATATGTAGTCTGGCAAATGGGACCAAGATTATGCATGATGCCATGAAGCCCAAGGCCTGTAGAAATTTTCTTGCTGATAACTTGTTCAGTTTTGTTAGTGCCAAGAAGTAAAGAGGAAGTTCTTTTTGTTTTTCTGTAGTGAGGAATGCCATTTGTTGTACTGTGTCCAATTCCGCGCCCAAGAATGTCCTTGTTTGGGATGGTATTAGCCTTGACTTTTGTAAATTGACTGTGTATCCCAGTCCTTGTAGCAAGTAAATGACCCTTTGTAAATCTGTTGTCAGCTTGCTTTTGTTGTCCCCTTGTAGCAGGCAGTCGTCCAGGTATGGGTAAATTTGAATCCCCTGTAGTCTGCAATGGGCGATTACTGATGCCAGGCATTTTGTGAATACTCTGGGGGCAGTAGATAAGCCAAAGGGCAATGCTGAGAATTGAAAGTGCTCTGATCCTGCAAGAAATCTGAGGTATCTTCTGCAGATTGGTCGAATTGGGACGTGCAGGTATGCCTCCTTGAGATCTAGAGTTACCAGCCAAGACTCCTTGCCCAGCATGGGAAGAAGTTGCTGTAGGGTCAGCATTTTGAATTTTGGGACAATGATGTATGTATTTAAGGTGGACAGGTCGAGAATTGGTCTCCAACTTTTTTCCTTTCTTGGAACTAGGAATAGTCTGGAGTAGAACCCCTTTCCTTTTTCTGCTGTTGGCACTCTTTCCACAGCTCTCATGTTTGCTAACTCCATTATCTGGCGTAGAGCCTCTGTTTTCTGATGTGGAGGTAGATTTGGCATTCCTCTTTTGACTGGTAAAGTGTGGAAGTGAAACCGGTAACCTTGATCTATGGTTTGTAAAATCCACTTGTCTTTTGTTATGTAGTGCCAGTTCTTTGAAAATAAGGTTAACTTTCCGCCTAGAGGAGCTGCTATTTGTTCCTGGTAGGCGGATTTAGGATTAAGTCACTGTGGCTGTGCTGATGTAGAGGCAGTGGCTGTGTCTGTGCCTCTGTTGTTACCTTGCCACTGTCGTCCTCTGTAGGCACCTCCTCTGGATTGGGTTCTGCCTCTGGAACGTCTATTCCTGCCCCTTTGAAATTTTGCAGAGTCAGGAAAGGACCAATTTTGGCAGGCCAGTTCCTGCTAAACCTTGGGGGTTGGACTTGCAGAAAATCTTTAACAGTTTGAACAGATTTTGCCTTTTCTTCCATTTTCTTCATAACCTGCTGGGCAGGTGCACCAAACAAACTTGTCTTGTCCATAGGAGCATCTAGCAACTTAGCTTTAACATGATCCGGTAAAGCTTGTTCCTTTAACCATGCATGCCTTCTTATCACTGTGCCTGTCATGGCTGATCTAAATGAAGCCTCCAGTGCATCATAGCCACATTTTAAAGAATGGTTGCTAACCTGTTGTATGTTATTTACCATCTCTAATACATATTTCTTATCAAGAGATTCATCAGTAGTTAGCTTTTTAGTTAACTGATCAAGCATAAACTCTTGGTATTGTATCATGTGAAACTGACAGTTTAAAGCTCTAGCTGAGAGAGTAGCTGAAGTGTAGACCTTTTACCCCATCTGTCTAGTGACCTTGCTTCCCTTTCAGAAGGAATAGGGTTTTAGCTGTGGTCGGCTACTGCCTTGGGACCCTGGGATATAGTTTCTGGGTCTGCAAGAGGAGCCTTGTAAAGGTGGTGATGAGTATCTGGCACCCTGTAAAATCTGTCTGGTTTGGCAGGGGCTGGGGGTAAAGAATCTGGAGCGGAGCAAACATCATTGAAAGCATCATCCACCACAGAGAGAACAGGAGGTATAGCTAAGGGCCTGTGCTGTGGTAGGTGCAAAAAGTCCTAAGTCTTTTTCTGGAGTCTGAAAAATCCTGTTGCTGCCATTGGAACTGTTCTCGCATGGCATGCAGGGTTTCTCCAAAGGAGAATTCTTCTGGTGGGGAAGCAGCTGGAATGGATTCTTCAGCATCAGAATCTTCAATTGGAAAAGGAGCCTCAGGCTGGTCAGTTATGTCTGATTCATGAGCAGAATCATCAGAAGACACTGGCTCAGGGGCTCTGCCCTAGGTCTCTTCTCTGGGGCTGAGAGGCCCTGTCTGGGTGAGATTGAGATCCTCTAATTAAAGAAATTAAATCTTCTGCCAAAGAAAGCATTTGAGAACTAGAAGAGGGCCTGGATGAGGGGGTTTAACAGGCACTGATTTAGTAGTCTTGGCTGCTTTAGCCCTGGCGAAGGCCTTAATGGACATGGCTGCTGGAGGCCTAGCAGCACCACGTGCTGGGGTAGAGACATCCAAGGGATGGTATCTGATAAGTCAGTCACCGTAGTGGGTAAAATTTCTGAGGTCGATTCAAGAATTGTAGCAGGGGCCTCAGTTGTAAGAGTAGGTTCAGCTGTACTTTGAGCAGTTTTCTCGGTTTCGCCGAAACCGAGACACTCATGTTTGCTTTGCCGTGGTTTCGGCGAAACCGCGGACGCGAGTGTCGGTCTTTATCTTTGCGTTTTTGGGGGTAGTCGGAGAATCCGGCGACATAATGTACGCCAAAATCAGTACCGAAAAACTGTTCTGCAAACTCCGACCGGCCTAAGCGTTCGTCGGTTGAAAGAGCACAGGCCGAACAGGCTGCTACGTGAGCTGGGCCTAAACAAGGCAGACAGTAAGAGTGGAAATCTTTATGAGGTATTTGTTTCCCACAGGTTAAACAATTGTTAACTTTTTCTGACATCGGCTGAGGCAAGAAAGAGTCCCCAACGGGTACTTAGCTTTAGAAGTCTTGAGTAGTATTCGGTAGAAGTAATCTCTGGATCCGACCGACCGGCACTTGCGAACAGCTTCTGCTTCGGGGCGCCGCAAGAAAGACTGAGGAAAATGGCGTCGGCTGATGCTTTATACCGAAGACCAGCAGAGATGACGCCGGGTGGAAGCGACATCAGCGAAGCGGACCCGGACTTTGGAATCCGGCCGACTGCAGGGCTGCCTGACGACAGGACAACCCACTTGTTATGACTGCAGATGCATCCATGAAGGACATCTGTCTGTGAACATCCAACAGGTGCAACATATACTCTCCTTTGAGAAATATGGAAGGAAAACTGGAAGGTAGATAGTCTAATAGATACTGGACTCTGACACCACCTTAGAAAGGAAGGATAGGTTGGTTTGTAAGGATACTATACTCTTATGAAAAATTAGATAAGGTGATTTAGAAGACAAGGTTTGGAGTTCTCAGACTCTTTTAGCAAAAGTAATGGCCACTAAAAAGACAGTCTTCCAGGTTAAACATTTTTATTCACACTTGGCTGACGGTTCAAATGCAGACTGCGTCATAGACTGTAAAACCAAATTCAAATTGGGGGATCTTTAAAAGGAGGGTCTAAGAAAAAAGGTTCCCCTTATAAAGGCCTTACAAAGCTTGGAAGAGGCTAAAGGCAAATTATTTACTCCAATGTGAAAATTAGAAATGGCAAATAGTTGTACTTTAATAGCTGAACTAGCACCTTCTTTAAAATTATAGCTAAAAATCCAAGAACTTTAGGCACTGGCACTGAAAAGTGATCAGTGTTATTTTGCCACAAGCAAAAGCAAATCTTTTCCATTTACTTGTGTACATTTTTCTTGTGGAAGCTTTATGTGATAATAAAAGAATGTGGAAGATGGAGAAGAGTGCCTGGGCGGTCTAGCAATCAATAGAAGTGGAGTAACCATGTGGTTAACTTTAGGTCAAAAATATCCAGGTGCATCATATCTGTTGGTTGAGACAGGAGGCCTGGAGCTGGATCCAGAATCCATGGCGGGTGACCCAGATGAGGCAAAAGAAAGGGAAAAGCAAATCTGACGGGGTCATTAAGGGGCAATAAGGATTACTGTACTCTTCAATCGAGATGCATTCTAAAGGAATTTTGGGATTAGAGGTACCAGGGGAAAACGTAAAGACCGGAGGGCCAATTGTGGAGAAAAGTCTCTCTCAGGGATTCCCCTGGTGGGGGAATCAGGGCAAAGAACCTGCTACATTTGTTGTTGAGGGGAGATGTGAACAGGTCCCAGCAAAGCTGGCCCCATAGACAGAATATCTTTTCTGACACTTTGATGTTGAAAAACTACTCGTGCGGCAATAGAATGGACCTGTTTAATTTTTCTGCTATCACGCTGGATTTCCTTGGAATGTGTGTTGCTATCAGTAAACGAATGGATGAGATCGCCCATTAGTACACTCTCAAGGCTTCTCGAAACAGGGGATAAGATTTCGTTCCTCCTTGTTTGTTGATGTACCACACCTGTCCCATCTGAATCACAATGGTCCTGGAGGCGAGTGCGTCTTGGAAGGCCTGTAACACTAGGAGGACAGCTCTCATTTCCAGGACACTGATATGGTAACTGGCCTCTTCTGGGACCATGCGCCTTAGACTGTCTTTCCAAGAGGTGCCCCCATACCCCACCCAATTTGGAAACCGTCTATGGTAACTATGGCCTTGAGCTGAGGTAGAATGAAGGGATGACCTTGCATTATCTCACTGGAGTAAATCTACCAAAGACGGTAACTTACGTATGCTTGAGTTATCTTGATTTGGGTGGATAAAAATTGGTGAACAGACCACTGAGTAGCTAGTGCCCACTGAAGAATTCTCATGTGATCTTGCTAACAGTACCAAAACTACTGCAGCAGACACTGACACCAATGCTCGAAGGATCAATCGAGCCGATAGATAAGAATTTTGAATGATCTTTTTGACCTGGAATCGTATGGTTTGTATACTTGGTAAAGGAGGGCAGTCTATCAAGGAACACCAATATTTGAGTTGGCTCTAGTTGAGATTTGTAGTGACTGGTAGTAATTCCTAGGTGAGAGTGTAACTGGAGTACATAACCTCATGTTTTGATCAGATGATGCCTGGTCGGAGTGGTAATGAGCCAGTTGTCTAAGTAAGGAACCACCCAGAAACAAACACAAAAGGCTTAAACGGTAAAAAAGCCACAGAGAATAGGAACCAGCACGACCAACCAGTAAATATCCACAAGTTGTTGAATAAAAGTTTGAGGGCTTTTGTCAGGATTACAGCAATGACTTCATTAGAAACATATCAAAAGCCTTACCAAAATTTTAAATACTTTTTCAAAAACATCACATGTTAAAAGACAACCAATTAGTCACCATTAATTAAACACAATTAAGTTAAAGTCACAAAACACTAATATGTTAACACAGAAAAATGTAAAATATCTATGGAACAGGTATTCAAAAATAAAAAGAAAGTTGTCATACTTCTAAAGACTTAAGTTTCAAAACACTACTGATGGACACGTTTTCATTCAAACCAGGGGTGGTATATGCATTTAATTTAACTTGCCAAAGAAGCTCTTTGTATTCTAACAAATGTTTCCAAGGTCTACCCCGGGATCTTCCCTTACCAAATCAATGCCCATAAACACAAAGTGGTGGTCAGGAAACATGGAAACATGCTTTGCTAGTGAATTATTAGCATTATTTTTCCTAATATTTAACGTGTTCATAAATCCGTTCACAGAACTTTGTGAATCCTACCAATACTAAAACTGGTACACTTTTCACATAATGCAATGTAGTCTATAACAGAGATGTTACAAAGTGAAAAGGCGGCTTAACAATAATATTCAATTTTATAATTTCACCTACTCTCAAAATTACCTGTCTACAATTCCCACACTTGTAGGTACCTGGTTTGCTATTAAATTTTGTACAATTAGAAGCTCCTTCCAGATATTGTTTAATAATCTTATCGTTCTTGTATACTATCTGTGGGCCTGTACCCAACATATCTGTGTACCCTTCAAAACAGCAGAAAATATTCCAATTCTTCTCTAAGATTGCTTTTAAATGATCCGCCTTGACATCATAAGTTGTTATAAAGGCACTGTGAAAATCCTTATCTACACGTTTTTTTCTAAAACAATAGTCATTCTTACTGATCCCTTCTACTCTCAGTAAAGGTTGAAACTATCCTTCTTTCCTTTTTGTCTCCACTTCCTGCTGGACTTTGTTAACCATACAAGCAGGGTATCCCCTAGTTATAAACATATCAACTAAAATTGTTGCTTGAATTTGATAAGTTTGTTCTTCAGACACCAATCTCAACAGTCTCACAAACTGACCTTTAATTATAGCTTTATTCTGGTGTGCTGGATGGCTGCAGGTACAGTGAAGAATGCTATTGAGTACGTTTCCTATAAAGCTTACTGTTATATCTACCCATCTTAACATCTTTAGTAACCTCCACAACCAGATAGTTGATTTTATTTTCATGAAAAGAATGCGTACATTTTAGGAATGTGGTGGTGCTTTTTAACTGGGAAACAAATGAATCAAATTCACTGGATGTACATTTCCAAGCAATAAAAAGATCATCCAGGTATCTTAAATAGAATTCCCAAGGAGGAGGTGCAAACTGTTCAAAAACAAACTTTGTTTTCCAGTATAGCATTATAACATCTGCAAATATGGGGGCACATGCTGCCCCCATCGCAACACATTTTCTTTGCAAAAAAAATTGACCATCAAGATATACAAAATTGTTTTTTAGAACTAACTCCATTAAGGTTGTACTCGCTTCATTATTGGTCATCTGAGTAGATTCATAAAGAAATTCTTGAAACCAATGTAAACTAACCTCATAAAGAATCGTTAAATTAATAACATCAACTGTTGCAAATGCATATTCATTTACAAATTTTACATTTTTAAGTTTCAATAACAAATCCCTTGAGTCATGACATATGTGAAACCACCCATCTAACACATTCTTCAATTTGATGTCAATATATATGGCTAGAGGGTGTGTGTTAGATTTGGCAGCATTAACTATTGGTCTCATAGGAGGATCTTTTAGATCCTTGTGAATTTTTGGTCATCTGAAAATAGAGGCAACTACCAGATGCAGACAGTGTAGAAAAGTCCATTCATCGTAACTTACCTGCTCCTGATCGAACAAATCCTGCAAGGTCAAATCTAGTTTAGAGTAGGAAATATTAATGCTGTTGAAAGATGTTTCCTCATAATATTCACTATCAAACAGGAATTCATGCATCTTATTCAAATATGTTCCATTGTCCCTAACCACCACCCCACCACCCTTATCTGGTTTCATCATCCTGACACTTTTATCTGTGGCTAGTTTCTTTAATAAACTAAACTCTGATGGAGAAAAGTTTGATTTGAAACTAGGATTGCTTTGGTGCCACAATGTTTGTATGTCGAACTCACAAATTTTTTTCAAAAAGTAACAGGGGTAGAGCAAGTGGGGGGTTAAAGGTACTACTACTCTTCATAACACTAAAATAGTGTGTCATCAATTTGTCCTTAAACCAACTTTTTAATTTGGTTTCTTCAAATAGATTTTTAAATCAATTAAACAACGTTCTACAGGAGTTAGAGATCCAAGAACAAAATTAAAACCTTTAGAAAATAAATTTGCAAATTCTGTCCCACATATGTGACCACTAAAATTATAAATTTTATTCTTTTTTCTAGCAGCTTTTTACTTCTAGTGCTGTGGCTTTCCTGATTGGGTGGATCATCAGGAATTGTACTTACTGTTAAAGAGTGGTTAGGTAAAAGGGCTTTATAACCTCTGGAAATAATCTTCTACACCCATGAATCTTTTATAATCTCTAGACAGGCTCACTGGTGCAGGGATAACTGCCTCGAGAGGTGGACAATCAGGCCTCCTTACTGGAGCACTGATAGAATCTGTGAAAGACGGTATCTCTATATCCTTTGGGTTTGCTGACCTCCTCTGCAGCATGGGCGGCATCTACCATTAGAGTTCTCCTCTCTGACCCTGGGGGAACTGTCTCCACGTGGATCTTGGAAGGGATCCTGAGACTTTCTGAAACATTTTTCGACCACCACATTGACGGCTAGGAAAAAGTCCTTTGAGCGTCAAAAAATGCATGCCCACAGCAGACAGAATTTTACCTTCCTGCTCAAACCTGGACAGTGTGTCTTTATCCTTGGGGCCAAATAAAGAACTTCTGTCAAAGGAAGACTTCGGCTCCCCAAAAATCACACAGGTGCATCCAGGTATGCCTACTAATGGAAATGCCTGAACTTGCCACTCTTAAGGTACCTTTGGCTGCATGGGAGATGAGCCTTATGGACAAGTCTGAAATAGATTGTAGGATAAGACAACTGTTAGCCAGTCAAGCTCTCTGCCCCAGCAGTAATAGTCTACGGAGGTATTTAAAAAGTTCTTTAATCAAATCCCTCTGGAGTCTAGTAAAGTGCACCAGATAATTCAGCAACTGAACTGCAAAAGTTGCTGAAGTATATACACGGTTCCCAAAACTGTCCAGTGCTACAGACTCCCTGTTAGGGAGATGGAGAGGACCTTTGTTCTACAAGTTCCTTTTTTGTGTCTGCTGATACAACCATGGTAACAAATGGCACTCCCTTGTTCCAAAATTCCCTTTTCTTAGGTGGTGCCAGAATACTGTCTGGTCTCTTGGGGATCAGCTCAATGAAATCAGGTTCCTACACACCTACTGAGAGATCAAAATCTGTGAGATTGTCAGTGGGTGGAGTCACCCAGGAGGTAGATGGACCAGCTTTCCAAAGGCCTCTAAGAATACAGATTCCTCCTGGGAAGGGTTCTCAGTAGACCAGCCACCCCTTTGCTTAATGATCTCTAACGTCACCAAAAGAAATGTCATCAGGTGGTGAAGTTGTAGACCCTTCTTCATCGAAATCCGCATCCTCTGTGGCAGACTCTTGAGAGTCTCGCTCTCCTTTTGCACATTCTCTTCCTAGGGACTTCTTCAGCAGGATGTTCCAGAGAAGTATCAAGATATTAACATACCCTACTGGGTATCCTGGTGACTTTAGGCTGGCTGTCCCTGTGCTGCAGAAAGTTGAGGCTCAAGGCGCAAAGACAACTGAGTCTGGTAAGTGAGAGCAGAGGAGGGTGGATACGTCCACTCCTGGAGCAGAGAAAACTCTCTGCACTACCTTAAAAGCAGAATGCCTGTGACAGGAAGAAAGACAGCTCCAAGAAAACGAGCTTCCAGACCGCCGGCTCCTTTCAACTCAAAAAAAAAATAAACACTTGCGGAAGGAATGAGAGCCAAACTGTCCAGCGCCAAGGCTCTGAAGGGCAGAGATGGCCGACAACCTCAGAGTCAACTCCAACACCCTGGATATGGCACAAACTCTACACCTCAGAGACATCCAGCTTCGATATGCTAGGAACTGGTACACTCCGACAGTACTGGCGTAGAAGATACAATGATCTTCAGATCTGGGATCCTCGGATCAAACTGCTTCAAAACCAAAGGTCAGATCAGAGACAGAACAAGCAGGGCAGTATTCACAAAGGTCTCTGGACTCAATGGGGTAGGAGCCAGGAGAACCCCCATTTGAGTTTGTGTTGAGAAGAATTTCTTCATCACCCTGTTCACATCTGCTTTGGTCAGACTTTTAGAGGGACGAGAAGATGATGCTACTGATGCAAAATCTGAAGGTAATGCTACTCAATGCTAGAAGTCTAAACCTCAAAATGCACTCTCTCGAGGCACTCCTAAAAATGGAGATCTGTGCAGTAACTGAGACCTGGTTCAAGGCTCCAGAGAGCAGCCCTGCAATACCAGGCTACAACTCTTACCACACTTTTCGGCCACCAAAGCAGGGCCGAAACATTAAAGGTGGAGGAGTGTCAATATTCACCAAGGATATTCACACCACCAGGCTAGTTGCCCAACACAGTGAGTCTGAAATTCTCCAGGTGCAACTAACACTAGGTAAGACTGCAATCCAAATTGTAGCTTGCTACAGATCCCCCACCATACCCCAAGATTCTCACTACACCTTTCTAAACATACTGGAAAATATTAAGATAGAACCAAACACCCTAATAATGGGTGATTTTAACTACCCTGCCATTAACTGGGAAAACTACTCATGTACCAACACCTTTGCCCAACGGTTCTTGGAATTCATAAATTCCAACGCCTTGGATCAACTAATCCATAGTCCCACCAGGGACTCCAATATCCTAGACCTGGTCATTACCAACATGGGAAATCGATGCTCCACACCTATGGTCATCCTTCGTCAGTCAGGTCTGACCACAAGCTAATCACCCTTAACATCCACATCCCACCCCACCCCCCAGTAAGGAAACCTCCATAAAAAACTTCTCCAAAGCCAACTTCATGCTACTCAAGTCAGAAGTGACAAACTTCATGACACCCATGCAGACGGGAACTGAAAGTTCAACGGCTGAATCCTACACTAAGGCACTGTAAGAGCACATCCACTCATGCATGAATCGTGCCAACCCAAATAGAGCCAAGATGCTCTCATCCAAAAAAAGGAAGCCAATCTGGTGGTCCCCTGCCATAAACAAACTTTACAACAAAAGGAAGAAACTGTTGCAGAAAAGAGGAAAATCCCAGGATGCAAAAAACTTCCTTACCAGCCTCAGTAAGAAACTGAGATCCCTCATAAAATCCTCCAAAGCTAGTTACGAAAATAAAATTGCCAAAGATTCCAAAGACAACCACAAGGCATTCTATAACTATGTCAAGAATCTAAATGGCAATGCTCAGATCTGCTCTGAGCTAAAACAGAATGGCATTAAATATACTGATCCCAAGGATATTGCCAATATCCTGGCAGATCGATTCAGTGCCAACTTCACCCCCCTCTCACCCCTAAATGGCCCATCTCAATACCGGAAGATTGCCAAATTCCAGTAATAATGGCCACACAGGTAAAAAAACGCACTCTCCAAAGCTAAGAATACAGCATCCATGGGACCAGATGACATCCCGGGCTGTGTACTACATGAACTACAATATTAACTGGCACCTCACCTAAGTGTCATGTTTAATCATAGCCTCACCTCAGGTTTTGTGCCCACTGAGTGGCGCAGAGCTACAGTTATCCCACTCCACAGGGGGGGATCCAACTTGGATCCTGGAAACTACTGTCCCATCAGTCTGACAAGCCTTATCTGCAAGACCATGGAGCGTATTATCATGGAACTTATAAACGAAGACATTGGCAACCTTCAAACACTGAACCCCACCCAGTTTGGGTTCGTGAAGGTTTGATCTGGTCTCCTGAACCTGATTGACTTCTTCGAATCAGTCTCCAGAGCCATGGACAAGGGTAAAGTGGTCCACACAGCCTATCTAGACCTTGCCAAGGCCTTTGACACCATCCCCCACTCTGGAATCATAGATAAACTTACTAAGCTGGGCATTAATCCCTACATCACCCAATGAGCTGCTAATTGGCTTACTGATAGAACCCACACTGTAAAAGTAGCAGACTCCAAATCCAGCTCCAGACAAGTGACAAGTGGAGTACCTCAGGGTTCTCTGAAGTATAGGCCAACACTAAGGGACTCTGGATAACAAAGTTCGCAGATGACTGCAAACTGGGAGCCATTACTGAATGCCTAAATTATGTGGATACTCTACAAAAGGGCCTTACAGAAACAGATGCTTGGTGGCAGAGCCATGGGCTCAAGCTCAATGCCAAGAAATGTATAGTTATCCCCTTTGGGAAAAAACATGTATCCGTGAATTATCATATAGGTGGCAGTACACTAAACACTGAAAGTGTGATAAGAGACTTAGGGACACAGGTGGACAGTGGTCTCACCTTCGATAACCACATCGCCACAACAGTCAGGAAATCCTTCTATGTGGCACACCTCATCACCAAGGGCTTTTCATCCAGAAAAAAGGAGGTCAGTGTTCCACTGTACTCATCCCTGATTAGACCCACTGGAGAATACAATGCCCCGTTTGGTATGTACCTCTCAAGACATCTGCAACAACTGGAAAGGCCGCAGAAATACCTCACTAAATGAATCACAGGCCTAAAGCAGATGCCCTACGCTGACCACCTTAAAAAACTCCAGCTATACTCTGTCACATATAGTCTACTCAGAGCTGATCTCTGCTTAACATACAAGGCCATGTCAAACCCAGAGCTGTTGGACATGCTACACTTAAAGAAATCCCAATCCCTCAGAGCCACACGCTCCAGGGATCTAAACCTTGTCATCAAAATAAACAAAACATGCTGGAGGGATAGGTTCCTGACCCAGAGACTCCCCAGACTCTGGAATAGATTGCCCATACATGTCAAGCAGAGTGCCCCTTTGGTCCTCTTCAAAAGGAACCTTGACGATTGGTTGGGAGAAAGGAAACTCACCCCGGGGATCACGTCAGTCGCCTGCTAGACAAGGGTCCAGGGAAGTAAATATTGTGGGAAAAAATAGCCAGGAAATTGTTATGGCTAGGCTAGTATAGGCCCTAGGGCTGATAGCCTAGTACCAACCTATGAACCTATGAAGCCCTAGAATGATGACAGTTGGGAGACCTTACCAGAAAGAGAAACGGGAGAAAGAGGACACCAGATCCAAGCATGGGCATGGAGGAGATCCGATTTGTGGTGACTTATCAGTGTTCTTCTTCAGATCCGAGAGAGATGGATCCAAAGTTTTTGTCTTTGGATCTGAAGTAGTCAGACTGGAAGATTTTGACTTTGCATCCAAACAGGCTGGATAAGAAGGTTTATAAATCTTAAGGGACAGTTCTGAACCTGGAGTCAAGGAACTTGTAGGGTCCAGGGAATGCTTTTTTGCTCTTTCATTTTTTTTAGGGGTTTGAGCCCCAGATACTGTATCAATATTTTGATGGGAGTAACCCTCTCAAAATTAGCTTATTTCTTCCATCAATAATGGCCCTAGGGTTGAAAGCCTTGCAAATGTCACAGGCAGAATCTAAGTGGACCAGACTTAAAGAATATACACATGCAATGTGTGCATTAGATAGAGGAATTTTATGGCCATAGGCCATACATTTTTTTTAAAACCAGAGTGCTTTTCAGCCATATATTACCAGAAGGAGGGGGGGGGAGGGGGATTTTTTTAAAAAATATGGATAGGAAAAAAAATAAAGGGAAAGTATAACCAACAATGGTAATGCCAGAATATATCTGAGAGGTATAAGAAAGAAAAAAAAGGAAATTGCCAACTATGGTAATGTAACATTACACTAAAAGTGTAGAAAAAACAAAACAAGGGAAGATGTGTAGAGAATTTTTCAAAAAAAAAAGGTAAACAGATAATCAAAGAAAATTCTATTTTTATTCCCAAAAACCTAGCCCTGCTCGAGAGCTGACAGTGAACCACGTCCTTACACGAAGGTGTCAAACAAGATCTGGGGTATGGTAGGGGACTGGTGCACTGTGGGTAAGGGAGGAGCTTGAGAGCTTCAGTGTTCTGCCAGCTGGAAAAACCAGCACAGCTGTATCTGAGAGTTGGATCCAAACCCATCTGTTGAAGAATAAATAAAAATGACAACATCACATAACCAGATTTAGAGGAGCAGGGGCAGCTGGAGACTGGATCCGAACATGAGCTTTAAGTCAAATAAGAAGCTGTTGAACCAGATGGCTGAGGAGACACTGGGCAGGTCCCTTCCAAGGTTGACAGGTTGTAAAAGCAAAATGAAAACTCCAGCAAAGCTAGAACTTCCAATAAGTGACCTCCCAAACCTCTTGTATCAGAAGTACATGGGATATATGCAAATGATCCTTATGAACATCAGGTGTTTGAGCTAACTGACAATCTTGAAAACCCATGACTTGTTTCGTTGTTTTAATGGACAATTTCAGGCGAATAAAGCCAAATCCCACTAGCTGTGGATATGCACATTTCGGACTTATGATCTCATTGGCAAAGCACAAGCAGAGTGCTTGACTAAGCATTAGAAACACAGGGCTGTTATGCCCAGCTGATGTCCATTATCATTAAGGTCACTGCAAAAATATCCCAAACAACAAACTAAAACAATACGTGAGAAGGTCAATGAAAAACCAATCAGTAAAAGCAAAATAAAAACTTCAGCAAAGCTAGAACTTCCAATAAGTGACCTCCCAAACCTCTTGTATCAGAGGCACACGGGATATATGCAAATTATCCTTATGAACATCAATTGTTTGAACTAATTGACAATTCTGAATGCCCATGACTTGTTTTGTCGTTTTAATGGACAATTTCAGGCCAATAAAGCCAAACCCACTAGCTGTGGATATGCATATTTTGGCCTTATGACATCATCAGCAAAGGACAAGCAGTGTGTTTGACTAAGCATTAGAAAGACACTCTCTTTAGCTCTATTTTCAGAAATGTCTTCAGTGTTCATCCTTCACTCCATCAATAGTTTTCTAGGAAGACGGACACCTTAAGACAAAAGATGCCAAATCTCCCTCTTAGACGAACAATAGGCCCTTCAAAGCCAGCTTGGAGAGATAAGCTGTCAGCTCCCTAGATCTTTTCTGTTAGTCCTCAACTGATGGAGAGAGTCCCCAGCTACTAAAAACCTTGGGAGATCTCATAGGAGAATATTCCAGAAGAAAGCTGACCCAAACAAAGCCAGAGATCTACAATGCAAGTCCAGCTTGTAGTGGGATACAAATGTACGGACAGTGGACAAAGTAGCTGCTGTGCAGATATCATCAACAGGTAGCCCTGAAAAGTGGAATGCAGAAGCAGCAACTGCCCTGATAGATTGGGTCTTGGGAGTACTAGCCAATGTCAGACCTTCCTCCTTGTACATATGTGAGATGCATTCAGATAGCCATCCTGATAAGTTATTACTTTCAGTTAAATTGAGAAAAAGGGTATATAAAGGGCACAAAACACTGGTCTGCCTTTCTAATAGATTTAGTGTAGTGCAAATAGAATTGGACTTGTCCATGAATGTCCATCAGATGTAAAATATATTCCCCTTTATTGGAAAATTGTGGAAAGACTAAAGGTCTGATTCAAAGTAAGCTCTGAAGCCACCTTAGGAAGATAAGTGGGATTAGTACTAAGACCCTGTCTTTGTGAAAGGCCAAGTAAGGTGGTTTGCAGGAAACGGCTTGGAGTTGTAACATTCTTCAAGCAGAAATAACAGCCACTAGAGTGTGCGTTGTCTAAGAAAGATATTTACATTCAACAGTAGCTGCAGGCTTAAAAGGGGGGTCTTTTCAGTGTCTGGAGAAGAATGGTCATGTCCCAAGGTGGAGCACAGTCTGTTAAGGGGGGCAAAAAAGAAACATACCACTTTAAGAAGGCTTTAGACATCTTCAAGGGAGTAATGAGTGTGTTTTTCCCACATGTGGAGTCACTCAACATTATAAAACGATCAAAAAATACCACATACAAATTCAGACTATACCAAAAAAGTCGCAAAGCACTAGTTGATACCACACACAAATTCAGACTATACCAAAAAAGTCGCAAAGCACTAGATGAACACTACTAAGCATCAAACAAAAGCTGGAGAAAATCCAACAACTGTAATGATTATAACAATAATAATCATTCTACAGTCTTCACAGAAGGACAGTAAAAAAAAAAGAGGGAAACAGCAAACTTCTTTTCTGAAACTGGAGAAGAAACAGAAAAATAACCTCACGAATGGTAGAAGATAAGTGTATCCAAGAAAAAAAAAAGATGAAAAGGCTATCAAAATATGATAGTTATCTGAAAAATCTTTGAAAAACTCTGAACCCTGGGGACTGTTTGAACTGCAAATGAGATCTGATGTATTTCAATGATACAAGGGATTACGAGTAAAGGGAATAGTCCAACTCTTAGATCCAAAAATCGGAGTGTGGAAAATATCAGATCCGAACCTCCATCAGGTGCAGATATACAGAAGAGACAACACTGGATGAAACTTTTCTCTCTTCCTCCCCTTTCCAGCTTTTTTTTTTTTAATTGCTGGTGCAAAAAAGTACAGTTTTGTACCTACCATAAATGTAGATGTCCGAACAGGATAGCATCTGCAGTCCTTACAAATGGGTTGTCCTGTCGTCAGGCAGCCCTTCGGTCGGCCGGATTCCAAAGTCTGGGTCTGGCCTCGGCTGGTGTCGCACTTCACCAGACGTCATCTCTGCTGGTCTTCAGGTATAAAGGCATCAGCCGACGCCATTTTCCTCAGTGTTTCTTGCCCCAGATGCCAGTTGCCCTCTTGGAAAGCTAAATTTTTGGGTAAATGCCAATGTTTCCAAAAAAGTAGAAGGCAAACACAAAAAATAAGCATGTATGTACATATATACAAACAAATACACCAAAAGAGATCCCCCCCCAGCTAGCTATTAGGTGGGTAGATACCCTAGGAGTACCACAGAGGGGAAGGAGGGTGGGTAATCCTGACTGCAGATGCTATCCTGTTCGGACATCTACATTTATGGTAGGTACAAAACTGTACTATGTCCTTCAAGGATGCATCTGCAGTCCTTACAAATGGGTAGAATACCATAGCCAAACTAGGGGAGGAGGAAGAAGAATTATGGTGTAGTTAGGATCCCTTGCAAAACAGCAGTGGCAAACCCTGCTCGGGATCTAGAGTATAGAGGTAAGTTATAATGCTTGGCAAATGTATGCACGGAGGTCCAAGTAGCAGCCTCAATAATGTCCTTGGTAGCCACTCCTCGTAAGAAAGCTGTGGTAGTGGCTGTAGCCCTTGTAGAATGAGGCCTTATGTTCTGTGGAATTTGCTTTCCATGGTAGGAGTAACAGAATCTTATGCAATTTCCTATCCACTTGGAGATTGTCTGTTTGGAAATTGCTTTTCCTTCCCTTCCTGTTGCATAAGCTACTAGAAGCTGGTCAGTTTTTCTATTGCCCTTGGTTCTGTCCAGGTAGTAGCGCAACTGTCTATGTACATCCAAGGTATGCAGCAGTCCTTCCCCCCTGTTCTGTGGATTGGGGAAGAAGGTAGGTAGGTGGATTGCCTGGTTTAGAGACACTCTGGATACCACCTTAGGCATAAATGTAGGATTAGTTCTCATGGACACTCTATCTTGATGGAAGATTAGGAAGGGTTGTACTGCCACATTAAGGCTTGTAGTTCCGAAACCCTTCTTGCTGAAGTAATTGCCAGTAGGAAAGCAGTTTTCCAGGATAGGTGTTGAAGATCTGCTGTTGCTGCTGGTTCGAATGGAGGGAGTGTCAATTTTTCTAGCACAAAGTTCAAGTCCCATGCTGGTAATGGTGGTTTCCTAGGAGGTTTTACATTCTTGATTCCTCTGAGGAACTGCCTGAGTAGAGGATGTGAGAAGACAGGGGATCAAGCTGTATTCTGCAGAAATAGCTGATGCATGTATCTTGATGGAGGAATAGGACAGGCCTGTATGGAGAAGCTCTGCCAAATACTCCAGGATGTTGGCAATATCTATCTTTGACACATCTTTCCCTCCTTCAGTACTCCAAATGACAAACCTTTTCCATTTTCCTGCATAGTTCCTTCTTGTTGAAGGTCTGCGGGCCTCAAGGATAATGTCTTTAACCCTTTGGGATAAATCTGGGTTAGTTGCTCTTATGTAATGTTCCAGGCAGTCAGTTGCAGAGTTTTCAGGTTTGGATGCAGGATGTTGTAGTTGCTCTGAGTTAACATCAAAGGAATAAGGGTAGTGTCCACGTTCCCCGAGACATGCTCCTCAGCAATGGATACCAATGGTGGCTTGGCCAATTTGGGGCTAACAAAAATAACCTTGGGCCTTCCTCTTTGATTTTCAGTAGTACCTTGTGCATCAAAGGAAGAGGTGGAAATGCATATGCTGTCAGGCCTTTCCAACTGAAGGATAGAGAGTCCACCTTCCAAGCAAGTGGGTGGTATGTTCTTGTGCAGAATTTCTTGAGCTGGTGATTGAGTGGGGATGCGAATAGGTCTATTTGTGGCATTCCCCATTTCTTTGTGATGGCCTTGAAGATGTCCGGGTGTAGCATCCATTCGTGAGCATCCGAGGTAGTTCTGCTTAACATGTCTGCTAGGATGTTTTCTTTTCCCGGTACAAATATTGCCTGTAACTGGATGTTGTAGCTCAGAGCCATATTCCATAGGTCCAGAGCCATTCGACATAGGGGGTATGAATGAGTGCCTTCCTGTTTGTTGATGTACCACATGACTGTGGTGTTGTCTGTCCTTATCATCAATTGGCCTTCTTTGAGGAATGGTCTGAAATTCTGGATTGCTAGTTTTACTGCCAGCATTTCTTTTTGATTTATGTGCAGGTGCAGCTGATCTGGAGTCCATAAGCCTTGAATGCATTTGTCCAGCATGTGGGCCCCCCAACCTAGGTCTGAGGTGTCCGTTTTGATGGTTTGGCTTGCTTGAATGTTGTGGAAGGACAAACCGGGGTTTGATTGGCATGCTTGAGCCCACCATAGGAACTCTTGTTTCAGGCATGGGATTAGTGGTATTTCGGTTTCTAAGCTGTGTCTGTGTTGAGACCATAAATTCTTTAGGTACCACTGTAGCTTTCTCATATGCAGTCTGGCATGGGGGACCAGGATTATGCAGGATGCCATGAAGCCCAAGGCCTGCAGTACTTTCCTTGCTGTTAGTTTGTTCTGCTTTGTTAATGCCAAGAAGTAAAGAGGAAGTTGTTCTTGTTTTTCTGCAGTTAGGAATGCCATCTGTTTTACTGTGTCCAATTCTGCACCCAAGAATGTTCTTGTTTGGGATGGTATCAGTCTTGACTTTTTTAAATTGACTGTGTATCCCAGGGCTTGTAGTAAGCTAATGACTCTTTGTAAGTCTTGTGTCAGCTTGCTTTTGTTGTCCGCTTGTATCAGGCAGTCGTCCAGGTATGGGTAAATTTGGATTCCCTGTAGCCTGCAATGAGCGATTACTGATGCCAGGCATTTCGTGAACACTCTGGGCGCAGTAGGTAAGCCAAAGGGCAATGCTGAGAATTGATAATGCTCTGATCCTGCAAGAAATCTGAGGTATCTTCTGCAATTTGGTCGTATGGGGACGTGCAGGTATGCCTCCTTGAGATCTAGAGTTACCAGCCAACACTCCTTGCCCAGCATGGGAAGAAGTTGCTGTAGGGTCAGCATTTTGAATTTTGGAACAATGATGAATGTGTTTAAAGCGGACAGGTCGAGAATAGGTCTCCAACTTTTCTCTTTTCTTGGTACTAGGAAGAGTCTGGAGTAAAATCCTTTGCCCTGTTCTGTAGGTGGTACCCTTTCCACAGCTCTCATCTTTGTTAATTGAGCTATTTGTTTTAGAGCTTCTGTCTTTTGATTTGGTGGTAGGTTTGGCATTCCTCTTTTTACTGGTAAGGTGTGGAAATGAAACCTGTAGCCTTGGTCTATAGTTTGCAAAATCCACTTGTCTCTTGTGATATAGTGCCAATTTTTGAAAATAAGGCTAACTTTCCGCCTAAGGGTGCTGCTATTTGTTCCCTGGTAGGCGGTGTCAGAGCCAAGTCACTGTGATTGTCCTGTTGCAGTGGCAGTGGTTGTGTCTGTGCCTCGTTGGTTATTGCCTTGCCACTGGCGTCCTCTGTAGGCACCTCCTCTGGATTGATTTCTGCCTCTGGAACGTCTATTCCTGCCTCTCTGAGATTTAGAGGAGTGTGGAAAGGACCAATTTTGGAAGGCCAGTTCCTGCTAAACCTTGGGGGCTGAACCTGTAAGAAATCTTTAACTGTTTGTACAGATTTTGCCTTCTCTTCCATTTTCTTCATTACTTGTTGGGCAGGAGGACCAAATAGACTGACCTTATCCATAGGAGCATCTAATAGCTTTGTTTTAACATGATCCGGCAAGACCTGTTCTTTCAACCATGCATGCCTTCTTATAACTGTGCCAGTCATGGCTGATCTAAATGAAGCCTCCAGTGCATCATAGCCACATTTTAAGGAATGGTTACTAACCTGCTGAATGTTATTCACCATTTCTAAAACATATTTCTTATCTAAGGAATCATCAGAGGACAGTTTCTTAGTTAACTGATCAAGCATAAACTCTTGGTATTGGATCATATGAAACTGACAGTTCAAAGCTCTAGCTGAGAGAGTAGCAGAGGTGTATACTTTTTACCCCATCTCTCTAAGGACCTGGATTCCCTTTCAGAAGGGAGAGGGTTTTTCGCTGAGGTCGAAGCTACTGCCTTAGGCCCCTGGGAGATAGTCTCAGGATCTGCCAGAGGAGCCTTGTATAAGTGGTGATGAGTGTCCGGTACCCTGTAAAACCTATCGGGCTTGGCAGGGGCTGGAGGTAAAGTATCAGGAGCAGTGCAAGCATCATTAAATGCATCATCCACAACAGGAAGAAGTGGAGGTATAGCTAAGGGCCTATGTTGCGGTAAGTGTAGAAAGGTCCTAAGCCTTTTTCTTGAATCTGAGAAATCTTGTCCCTGCCATTGGAATTGCTCTCTCATGGCATGTAAGGTTTCCCCAAAGGAAAATTCCTCTGGTGGAGAGGCAGAAGGTATAGATTCTTCAGCATCGGAATCTTCATAAGTAGAAAAAGGAGCCTCTGGATGGTCTGTATTGTCTGAATCATCAGAAGAGTCATCTGAGGACACTGGCTCAGGGGGCTCTGCTCTAGGTCTCTTTTCTGGAGGTTGAGAGGCGCTGTCTGGGTGAGACTGGGATCCCCTTATTAAAGAGATGAGATCCTCTGCCAGTGTAAGCATTTGGGAACTGGAACTGGGCCTGTGGGAGGGGGGCCTAACAGGCACAGACTTAGCAGTTTTGGCTGCTTTAGCCCTGGCAAAGGCCTTTATAGACATGGCTGCAGGAGGCCTAGCAGCACCACGTGCTGGGGTAGAGACATCCAAAGGGATGGTGTCCGATAATTCTAGAGAAACCACATTAGTAGGCAAAATTTCAGAGGCCGATTCAACTAGGGTAGCAGGGGCCTCGGTAGTAGTCATGGATTCGGCTGAAGATTGACCTGTTTGCTCGGTTTCGGCCGAAACCGAGACACTCGCGGTTTGGACCGCGAGTGTCGGTCTTTTTCTTTGCATTTCTTAACAATTTGAGAAGTCGGAGGATCCGACGGCATAATGTATGCAAAATCTGAGCCGAAAAACTATTCAGCAAACTCCGACCGACGCAAAAGCGGTCGTCGGTTGAAGGAAGCACAGGCTAAACAGGCTGCTACGTCGTGGTCTGGGCCTAAACAAGGTAAGCAGTAAGAGTGGAAATCTTTATGAGGTATTTGTTTCCCACAAGTTAAACAGTTATTCACTCTTTCTGACATCGGCTGAGGCAAGAAAGAGTCCCCAACGGGGTACTTAGCTTTTTAGAAGTCTTCGAAGTAGTATTCGGTAGTAGTAATCTCTGGATCTGACCGACCGGCACTTGCGAACAGCTTCTGCTTCGGGCACCACGCGGCAAGAAAGACTGAGGAAAATGGCGTCGGCTGATGCCTTTATACCCGAAGACCAGCAGAGATGACGTCGGGTGAAGTGCGACACCAGCCGAGGCCAGACCCAGACTTTGGAATCCGGCCGACCGAAGGGCTGCCTGACGACAGGACAACCCATTTGTAAGGACTGCAGATGCATCCTTGAAGGACATCAAAGGATAGGAAATGAGAGGAAGGCAAAAAGGTTGAGCAATAATGCTATGATCACAAAAGCACTTATATGACAGAGCTGAAGTCTAGAATACGTCAGTCTTTTAGCGTGGCAAACAAGACTGGAGGGTAGAGTGTTTTTGGGAGAATTCCAGGAGAGGGGAGTAGCTTGTGTCATGGAGCCTTTGCCAGCCATGGATCCATTTGGATCTGATACACTCCAACTGTTGATGCAGACAGAACAAGCAACATCAAATCCAGTGTTGCCTGAAGCAGTGAGGAGTAATCAGTATAATCCCTGAGGTGAGGAGAACTGGAGTGAAGACAAAGAAATAGGTCAGTCCAGGTGAAGGAGAAAGCATCTGTTATCCATACCCTCTCTCTCTCTCTAATCTGGGTTTTCTGAGGAAGCAAAAAAAAGTCCATCTCAGACAACCACATTTGCACTTCAGGTTTAAAAATACATTCGTTTTCAGCATTTATTCCTTAGGGTCTAGCAGGGATTTGCTCAGACTGCAAGTAGACTGTCCTGCCCTGGGATGAATGACACTAAAGGAGTCACTGCTGAGCCACTTTGCACAGTTAGACTGCTAACCTGCAGAAGCACCAGGAATGCGTGTCTCAGTTGGACAGGGGTCTATAGCTACTGAAAAAAAAATTCATCTGGGAACAGCTAAATATCGAATGCACAACATTGGAAAATGGCAATACTGAAAGCGGACAATTCTGAAAAATCCTTCAACGAATGGCCAGAGTCTAACGAGATGGAATGGTAAATGAAGCAAACCTTTTAATTTTTCCCTTTTCCCCACTGTAGTGTGATCTTGGTTGGTTGTGGTCTCTATGTTGGCCAACTACGGCCATTCGATGAATGACTATTTGACTATCTGCATCCGGTAATATTACATTTTGATGTCTTGGTTTCGCTATTTAGCCATTCGCAAATATGTCACTTCTGGAGCCAAACACAGACCCCAGAACAGGGCTCCTGAGGATGGATCGATGCTCTCCTCCCATTGCAGAATCTTCTGTTTTAGGCATGGAAGTATTTCTGTTTCTTATGTTTGCTGGTGTTGGGGCCAGCATGTCTTTAGGAACCACTGTAGTTTTTCAAACCAATTTTGCCAGTGGTACTATCAAGACACCTGAAACCCATGTATTCCAGCATCCTCAGAAGTTCCCTTGCTGTTACTGTCAGTTGGCTGTGCAGAAGCATAGGTTCATAGGTTGGTACTAGGCTATCAGCCCTAGGGCCTATACAAGCCTAGCCATAACAATTCCCTGGCTATTTCTTCCCACATTATTTACTTTCCTGGACCCATGTCTAGCAGGGCGACTGACGTGATCCCTGGGGTGAATCTCCTTTCTCCCATCCAATCGTCAAGGTTCCTCTTGAAGAGGTCCAAAGAGGCACTCTGCTTGACATGTATGGACAATCTATTCCAGAGTCTGGGGAGTCTCTGGGTCAGGAACCTATCCCTCCAACATGTTTTGTTTATTGTGATGACAAGGTTTAGATCCCTGGAGCGTGTAGCTCTGAGGGATTGGGATTTCTTTAAGTGTAGCATGTCCAACAGCTCTGGGTTTGACATGGCCTTGTATGTTAAGCAGAGATCGCCTCTGAGTAGACTATATGCGACAGAGTATAGCTGGAGTTTTTTAAGGCGGTCAGCATAGGGCATCTGCTTTAGGCCTGTGATTCTTTTAGTGAGGTATTTCTGAGGCCTTTCCAGTTGTTGCAGATGTCTTGAGAGGTACATACCAAATGGGGCGTTGTATTCTATAATGGGTCTAATGAGGGATGAGTACAGTGGGACAATGACCTCCTTTTTTCTGGATGAAAAGCCCTTCGTGATGAGGTGTGCCACATAGAAGGATTTCCTGACTGTTGTGGCGATGTGGTTATTGAAGGTGAGACCACTGTCCACCTGTGTCCCCAAGTCTCTTATCACACTTCCTGTGTTTAGTGTACTGCCACCTATATGGTAATTCATGGATACATGTTTTTTCCCAAAGGGGATAACAATACATTTCTTGGCATTGAGCTTGAGCCCATGGCTCTGGCACCAAGCATCTGTTTCTGTAAGGCCCTTTTGTAGAGTATCCACATCATTTGGGGATTCAATAATGGCTCCCAGTTTGCAGTCATCTGCAAACTTTGTTAGCCAGAGTCCCTTAGTGTTGACCTGTACTTCAGAGAAGTAGATGCCAAACAAGAGCGGCCCTAGGACTGAACCCTGAGGTACTCCACCTGTCACTTGTCTGGAGCTGGATTTGGAGTCGGCTACTTTTACAGTGTGGGTTCTATCAGTAAGCCATTTAGCAACCCATTGGGTGACATAGGGATTAATGCCCAACTTAGTAAGTTTATCTATGATTCCAGAGAGGGGGATGGTGTCAAAGGCCTTGGCAAGGTCTAGATAGGCTGTGTGGACCACCTTACCCTTGTCCATGGCTCTGGAGACTGATTCAAAGAAGTCAATCAGGTTCAGGAGACAAGATCGGCCCTTCACAAACCCAAACTGGGTGGGGTCCAGTGTTTGAAGGTCGCCAATGTCTTTGTTTATAAGTTCCATGATAATACGCTCCATGGCCTTGCAGATAAGGCTTGTCAGACTGATGGGACGGTAGTTTCCGGGATCCCAGGTGGATCCCCCCTTGTGGATTGGGATAACTGTAGCTCTGCGACACTCAGTGGGCACGAAACCTGAGGTGAGGCTATGATTAAACATGACACTTAGGTGAGGTGCCAGTTCATATTGTAGTTCATGTAGTACACAGCCCGGGATGTCATCTGGTCCCATGGATGCTGTATTCTTGGCTTTAGAGAGTGCGTTTTGTACCTGTGTGGCCGTTACTACTGGAATTTGGCAATCTTCTGGTATTGAGATGGGCCATTTAGGGGGTGAGAGTGGGGTGAAGTTGGCACTGAATCGATCTGCCAGGATATTGGCAATATCCTTCGGATGAGTATATTTAATGCCATTCTGTTTTAGCTCAGAGCAGATCTGAGCACTGCCATTTAGATTCTTGACATAATTATAGAATGCATTTTGGTTGTCTTTGGAATCTTTGGCAATTTTATTTTCGTAACTAGCTTTGGAGGATTTTATGAGGCATCTCAGTTTCTTACTGAGGCTAGTAAGGGAGTTTTTTGCATCCTGGCATTTTCCTCTTTTCTGCAAAAGTTTCTTCCTTTTGTTGTAAAGTTTGTTTATGGCAGGGGACCACCAGATTGGCTTCCTTTTTTTGGATGAGAGCATTTTGGTTCTATTTGGGATGGCACGATTCATGCATAAGTGGATGTGCTCGTACAGTGCCATATTGTAGGATTCAGCAGTTGAACTTGCAGTTCCCGTCTGCATGGGTGTCATGAAGTTTGTCACTTCTGACTTGAGTAACATGAAGTTGGCTTTGGAGAAGTTTTTTATGGTGGTTTCTTTGCTGGGGGGTGGGGGTGGGATGTGGATGTTAAGGGTGATTAGCTTATGATCAGACCTGACTAACGAGGGGGTGACCATAGGTATGGAGCATTGATTTCCCATGTTGGTAATGACCAGGTCTAGGATATTGGAGCCCCTGGTGGGATTATGGATTAGTTAATCCAGGGCGTTGGAATTTATGAATTCCAAGAACCGTTGCACAAAGGTGTTGGGACATGAGTAGTTTTCCCAGTTAATGGCAGGGTAGTTAAAATCACCCAGCACCCAGCTGGTGGTATTTGGAGAGGAACACAACCTTGTCTTTTGTCAAGACAGGCCCTCCGCTGGACAGACTCTAGGGTCTGTCCCAGGAAGATAACACAGGTGCTAGGTGACAGCTGTGACTTCTGAAGATTCAGGGTCAGGGACATCTTTTGAAAGTAATCCATGCTGATTTGCATAGATGAACACTGTTCTTTTTGGGATCTGGCCTGAATCACGTAATCATTTAGGTATGGGTAGAAACGGACCCCTTTGGTACTGCAAAATGTAATTACTAGTGATAAGCCAAATGGTAAGACACGAAACAGTGAGATTTCCCCCAGCCTAAAAACGTCCGATAGGAACATGAAAGTAGGCATTCTTCATATACAGAATCACCATCCAAGCCTCTGGAAAAATGAAAGGCAAACGTTTTCGTAGGTAATCATTTTGAATTTGTGTATTACCAGAGCAGCTGAGGCAAACAAGCCTGGTGCACAGACTTGGATTTCTGGGCCACAGGATTCTGCATGGCAGAAGTCCAAGTCTTAGTATTGCAAATATTAACTATGACAATCATCATGCACTAACAAATGATATAAAAGGAAGCCATGCACGTGTCAATACACTCCACCATGACCCTATAATGGTCTCTACAGGGAAGAAAGCCACTGTTTTTGGAATTTCAGGCTGGAAAACACACAGGCAATATGGGCCATCACCCTGAATGTCACAATTTTCAGCTAAAATGACATTCCCTGAAGAAGGCTATATTATCTCAGAGCCAGACAGAAAAGTACTTCACATTGCAGAAGAAATGAATGCTCTGTCTGTTTTATGGAAAGGTGAGACTGTCTGCAAACATTATGCAGCAGCCAACCCAATCTTTTCCTGACTGCTGCAGCTCATTTACAACTCAGGGAGGTTTTTTTTTTTCAAACAAAGGAGCACACCAAAGTGGATATTTACCCTCTAGCAGTGTTACAAAAGTACAGTTTTGTACCTACCATAAATGTAGACGTCCGACAGATATGCAACTGCAGTCATAACATATGGGTTGTCCTGTCTCAGGCATCCCTCGGTCGGCCAGAATCCAAAGTCTGGGTCCGACGTCAGCTGATGTCGCATTTCTCTCCGACGTCAGAGCGGCTGGAGTACATAAGCATTAGCCGATGCCATTTTCTTCAGTGTTTCTTGCCCCAGATGCCAGGTGCCCTCCAAGGAAGGCTGTAATCAAATTGGAAGACAAAAACAGGTTTCCAGACAAATAAGTAAGCAATAAACAGATACACCATAACAGATATCCCCAGCTAAGAGTAACAGAGATAGGAGTGGACCCAAGGCATAGAGGGGAAGGAGGGAGGGAAAATCCGACTGCAGTTGCATATCAATCGGACATCTACATTTATGGTAGGTACAAAACTGTACTATGTCCTTCATGAATGCAACTGCAGTCATAACATATGGGTTGAATACCATAGCTTAGCTGGGGGAGGTGGAATGCTCTAGGAAAGAAATGGTGTGGCTATCAAACCCTGCAGGACTGCCGAAGCAAAGCCTGCTCTGGATCTGGAATATAAAGGGAGGTTGTAGTGTTTGGAGAATGTATGCATGGAGCTCCATGCAGCAGTTTCTAAAATGTCTTTTGTAGGCACCCCTCTTAAGAATGCTGTAGAGGTGGCTGTAGCTCTGGTGGAGTGTGGTCTGACATTGGCTGGAACACTCTTTCCATGGAAGGAATAACAAAATATGATGCAATGTCCAATCCATTTTGAAATAGTCTGTTTGGAAATTGCTTTTCCTTGTACTCCAGGGGCGTAAGCTACAAAAAGCTGATCAGACTTCCTACTTGTCTTGGTTCTGTCCAGGTAGTAGTGAAGTTGTCTGTGAATGTCCAAGGTATGCAACAGTCTTTCCCCTTTGCTCTCAGGATTGGGAAAGAAAGTAGGCAGGTGAATAGCTTGATTTAAAGAAACCCTAGATACAACTTTTGGCATAAAGGTAGGGTTGGTTCTTAAGGAGACCCTGTCTCTGTGAAAGATTATGAACGGTGGTATTGCCATTAGGGCCTGTAGTTCCGAAACCCTTCTTGCTGAGGTAATTGCCAACAGGAAAGCTGTCTTCCATGAGAGAAATTGTAAGTCCACAGAAGCTGCTGGCTCAAAGGGAGGTAGAGTCAGTTTTTCTAGGACAAAGTTGAGGTCCCAAGCTGGTACTGGAGCCTTTCTTGATGGCTTAATATTCTTGATTCCCCTAAGGAATTGCCTTAACAAAGGATGTGAAAACACAGGCGGATCAGTGTTATATCTAGCTGAAATAGCTGAAGCATGTATCTTTATGGAAGAATATGAGAGCCCATTCTGTAGCATATCTGCCAAATATTCCAGGATGAGTGGGATGTTCAATAATGATGCATCATGGCCCTTGCTGGTATTCCAAATGCTGAATCTCTTCCATTTTGCTGAGTAAACCTTTCTGGTGGATGGTCTTCGGGCTTCTGTTAATATCCGCTGAACTTCCTTGGAGAGAGACAGATTGAGGTTATTCATGGGATCTCCCAAGCTGTTAGCTGCAGCGTCTGAAGGTTGGGATGTACTGTTTTGAAGTTGTGTTGAGTCAAAAGTTGGGGCCATTGGGGAAGGGCCCACTTTTGTGTGACATATGCTCCGTAGTAGTGGGTACCAGTGTTGTCTTGGCCAGTCTGGAGCTATTAGGATCCCCTTGGGCTTCTCTGCTTTGATCTTTAGTAATACTGTGGTCATCAGTGGCAGAGGTGGGAATGCATAGATTTTTAGGAAGTTCCAGTTGAATGAAAGAGCATCTATTTTCCATTCTTGTGGATGATATGTCCTTGAACAGAATTTTTGTAGATGATGGTTGAGGTGGGAGGCAAATAGGTCTACTTCTGGCCTGCCCCATGTCGAGGTGAGTCATTATGAAGATTTCTGGATGTAACCTCCACTCGTGGGGGTCTATGAAATTCCTGCTTAGGCTGTCCGCCAGCACATTGTCTTTGCCTGGAACAAACTGGGATTGCAACTGTATGTTTAGGCTCAGTGATTTTTCCCAAAGATTCATTGTCAGTCTGCAAAGGGGGTAAGAATGGGTGCCCCCCTGCTTGTTTATGTACCACATCACAGTGGTGTTGTCTGTCCGTATTAGCAGATGGCCTTGCTGAAGTTGTTGTCGAAAGGCCTCGATGGCATGCATTACTGCCAGCATTTCTTTTTGGTTGATATGCAGATGTGTTTCCTTTGGAGACCATTGTCCTTGAATACATCTGCCCTCCATGTGCGCCCCCCATCCAAGGTCTGAGGCGTCTGGTCATGGTCTGTGTTATCTGAGGTTTTATGAATGACATACCTGTGCTTGCCTGGCTTACTGAGGTCCACCATAGAAATTCCTTTTGTAGGCATGGAATGAGCGGTATGGTTGTCTCTAGGTTGTTGCTGTGCTGAGACCATGAGCTTTTTAGGTACCATTGAAGCTTTCTCATGTGTAGTCTTGCTAATGGAACTAGGAGAATGCAGGATGACATGTAACCCAGGGCCTGTAGGAATCTCCTTGCAGTCATCTGGGTGAGCTTTGCCAAACCTTTGAAATAATGAGTTAACTTCTCTTGCTTGTCTTCTGTCAGGTAAGCCATTTGAGAGGCTGTGTCTAGTTTGGCTCCTAAGAAGGTTATTTGCTGGGATGGCTGAAGTCTTGACTTTTGGAAGGTGACTGTGTATCCCAGAGCCTGCAGCAATTGTATGACATAGTTCAAGTTTTTTGTCAAAATCAGTTTGTCGTCCGCTTGTATGAGGCAGTAGGGATTGGCCCGAAGTTCCCTTTTTAACTTATGGAAGCCCCCA